>NC_086386.1:3614854-3686769 GCF_036588685.1 Mytilus trossulus
GTCCTAAGTCTGATAGACACAGGAAAGTTACCATTATGGTATAGTTGGAGGAAATACGTGCTATATGCCCCCCAAACGTGGATGCCCGCAACATGCAAAATAACGGTTTTCAGCCGTTTTTTCGTCAAAATCTTATACTTGACACAAATTTTAGCTTAAATTATGTTTTTCCAAGCAGCACATGGAATTTTGACTTTGAAAGTAAAGATTCAATGAATTACCAATAATTACTTTGGTGTTTTGGGCCTATGAGGTTTTAGTTTAAGGGGGGGGGGGGGTGCAATTAGGACACACATTTTTTAAAAACATACAAACATTGTTTTTAAGTTGACTTTTGTATGTATTCATGACCCTCTTTTTGAAATTGAAAGTAAAGTTAAGTTAAGTTTCATTTAATATAGGAAATTATTTTTTCATCTCCGGCTTTGAGGTTCGAACATGCGATCTTCCTGCTATGGGCTAGTGTAGCTTCCCACTGGACCACGGGAGTTCCAGTTTAATACATCGAAATTTTAATACTTAACTCTTTCATAAAGCAACGAAGTGAAAGTAATCAAATAATCAGCCTGTTTACTGTTTTCGTTTAGAAATTAAGTCTCGATATAACATAGAATTGTTGTAAAACCCATTATTTTGAGCAAATATAGGATGATATCATACTTTAGTCTGCCATTTTTTTCTAGACGTTTACCGGTTTCTTTATTTGAACAAAAGTGTTTTCGACATTTCCATAACCAGGCACATCAGAAACAATGTTCTGTTACATCTATTTCAACTTCGAAAAAAAAAAAATCATGACTTTTTGTCTTTTTTGTCTTTTTTTCAATTAATTTGGAAAGAAATGACCACAAATTGAGAGTGCATTTCAAGTAAATGATTGCGTTGGTACACTTTCAATCACTTTTTTCACTTAAGTACAAGTTTTAATCATACTTTGAATAGTTTCCCTCAAAAATACACGGCGAAGTTAATAAAAAAAAGTCATATTGCCCCTAAAATCAACAGTTTATTTTCCAATACTCGACGGAAATATTAAGTTCAAATAAAAAAAAAAAACACGGTTTTTACAGGAGAAAACGTTGTCCGTTAGGGGCGATTTGATACCAAACCGTACTCGAAAGAAGTTTTAGGCACCACTAATCACACAGCTGTGATATAGGGGATTGATTTGAGCCATTAACCACTTCTGTACGTCAACAAATGTCAAAGATTCAATACTTTGCGCAAGTTAGTTACCCAAAAATATAGCCCATCGGTACCAGAGTACCGATGGGAACAGGAAGGGGTTAAGAATGCTTAACCCTTTCACGTTCCGCCAAATTGGACGTAAACTTATGGAAATACACTATCAAAGTTCAATCGCATATAGCATTCGCACTGAGGCTTACATAAAGGTCGTTTTAGGTCCATTTGAGAGATAAATGATAAAATATTTCAAAAAATATAATATATCAGAAAATTTGTCTTTTGAAGTCACGTGTTATCTGTCCAAAAGTCACGTGACTTGCGAAAAAAAAGTAAAAAAATGCAAAAGTCTTCCGAAAAAGGTCGTGTGGAGACTTTTATAAGGGCTAATAGGATAAAGTTTAAGTGTCAAAGCAATGTCCTAAGTCTGATAGACACAGGAAAGTTACCATTATGGTATAGTTGGAGGAAATACGTGCTATATGCCCCCCAAACGTGGATGCCCGCAACATGCAAAATAACGGTTTTCAGCCGTTTTTTCGTCAAAATCTTATACTTGACACAAATTTTAGCTTAAATTATGTTTTTCCAAGCAGCACATGGAATTTTGACTTTGAAAGTAAAGATTCAATGAATTACCAATAATTACTTTGGTGTTTTGGGCCTATGAGGTTTTAGTTTAAGGGGGGGGGGGGTGCAATTAGGACACACATTTTTTAAAAACATACAAACATTGTTTTTAAGTTGACTTTTGTATGTATTCATGACCCTCTTTTTGAAATTGAAAGTAAAAGTTAAGTTAAGTTTCATTTAATATAGGAAATTATTTTTTCATCTCCGGCTTTGAGGTTCGAACATGCGATC
This sequence comes from Mytilus trossulus, assembly GCF_036588685.1. Classification (NCBI taxonomy): domain Eukaryota; kingdom Metazoa; phylum Mollusca; class Bivalvia; order Mytilida; family Mytilidae; genus Mytilus; species Mytilus trossulus. The sequence goes on from NC_086386.1 coordinate 3,616,904, forward strand.
TTCCTGCTATGGGCTAGTGTAGCTTCCCACTGGACCACGGGAGTTCCAGTTTAATACATCGAAATTTTAATACTTAACTCTTTCATAAAGCAACGAAGTGAAAGTAATCAAATAATCAGCCTGTTTACTGTTTTCGTTTAGAAATTAAGTCTCGATATAACATAGAATTGTTGTAAAACCCATTATTTTGAGCAAATATAGGATGATATCATACTTTAGTCTGCCATTTTTTTCTAGACGTTTACCGGTTTCTTTATTTGAACAAAAGTGTTTTCGACATTTCCATAACCAGGCACATCAGAAACAATGTTCTGTTACATCTATTTCAACTTCGAAAAAAAAAAAATCATGACTTTTTGTCTTTTTTGTCTTTTTTTCAATTAATTTGGAAAGAAATGACCACAAATTGAGAGTGCATTTCAAGTAAATGATTGCGTTGGTACACTTTCAATCACTTTTTTCACTTAAGTACAAGTTTTAATCATACTTTGAATAGTTTCCCTCAAAAATACACGGCGAAGTTAATAAAAAAAAGTCATATTGCCCCTAAAATCAACAGTTTATTTTCCAATACTCGACGGAAATATTAAGTTCAAATAAAAAAAAAAAACACGGTTTTTACAGGAGAAAACGTTGTCCGTTAGGGGCGATTTGATACCAAACCGTACTCGAAAGAAGTTTTAGGCACCACTAATCACACAGCTGTGATATAGGGGATTGATTTGAGCCATTAACCACTTCTGTACGTCAACAAATGTCAAAGATTCAATACTTTGCGCAAGTTAGTTACCCAAAAATATAGCCCATCGGTACCAGAGTACCGATGGGAACAGGAAGGGGTTAAGAATGCTTAACCCTTTCACGTTCCGCCAAATTGGACGTAAACTTATGGAAATACACTATCAAAGTTCAATCGCATATAGCATTCGCACTGAGGCTTACATAAAGGTCGTTTTAGGTCCATTTGAGAGATAAATGATAAAATATTTCAAAAAATATAATATATCAGAAAATTTGTCTTTTGAAGTCACGTGTTATCTGTCCAAAAGTCACGTGACTTGCGAAAAAAAAGTAAAAAAATGCAAAAGTCTTCCGAAAAAGGTCGTGTGGAGACTTTTATAAGGACTAATAGGATAAAGTTTAAGTGTCAAAGCAATGTCCTAAGTCTGATAGACACAGGAAAGTTACCATTATGGTATAGTTGGAGGAAATACGTGCTATATGCCCCCCAAACGTGGATGCCCGCAACATGCAAAATAACGGTTTTCAGCCGTTTTTTCGTCAAAATCTTATACTTGACACAAATTTTAGCTTAAATTATGTTTTTCCAAGCAGCACATGGAATTTTGACTTTGAAAGTAAAGATTCAATGAATTACCAATAATTACTTTGGTGTTTTGGGCCTATGAGGTTTTAGTTTAAGGGGGGGGGGGGGGGCAATTAGGACACACATTTTTTAAAAACATACAAACATTGTTTTTAAGTTGACTTTTGTATGTATTCATGACCCTCTTTTTGAAATTGAAAGTAAAAGTTAAGTTAAGTTTCATTTAATATAGGAAATTATTTTTTCATCTCCGGCTTTGAGGTTCGAACATGCGATCTTCCTGCTATGGGCTAGTGTAGCTTCCCACTGGACCACGGGAGTTCCAGTTTAATACATCGAAATTTTAATACTTAACTCTTTCATAAAGCAACGAAGTGAAAGTAATCAAATAATCAGCCTGTTTACTGTTTTCGTTTAGAAATTAAGTCTCGATATAACATAGAATTGTTGTAAAACCCATTATTTTGAGCAAATATAGGATGATATCATACTTTAGTCTGCCATTTTTTTCTAGACGTTTACCGGTTTCTTTATTTGAACAAAAGTGTTTTCGACATTTCCATAACCAGGCACATCAGAAACAATGTTCTGTTACATCTATTTCAACTTCGAAAAAAAAAAAATCATGACTTTTTGTCTTTTTTGTCTTTTTTTCAATTAATTTGGAAAGAAATGACCACAAATTGAGAGTGCATTTCAAGTAAATGATTGCGTTGGTACACTTTCAATCACTTTTTTCACTTAAGTACAAGTTTTAATCATACTTTGAATAGTTTCCCTCAAAAATACACGGCGAAGTTAATAAAAAAAAGTCATATTGCCCCTAAAATCAACAGTTTATTTTCCAATACTCGACGGAAATATTAAGTTCAAATAAAAAAAAAAAACACGGTTTTTACAGGAGAAAACGTTGTCCGTTAGGGGCGATTTGATACCAAACCGTACTCGAAAGAAGTTTTAGGCACCACTAATCACACAGCTGTGATATAGGGGATTGATTTGAGCCATTAACCACTTCTGTACGTCAACAAATGTCAAAGATTCAATACTTTGCGCAAGTTAGTTACCCAAAAATATAGCCCATCGGTACCAGAGTACCGATGGGAACAGGAAGGGGTTAAGAATGCTTAACCCTTTCACGTTCCGCCAAATTGGACGTAAACTTATGGAAATACACTATCAAAGTTCAATCGCATATAGCATTCGCACTGAGGCTTACATAAAGGTCGTTTTAGGTCCATTTGAGAGATAAATGATAAAATATTTCAAAAAATATAATATATCAGAAAATTTGTCTTTTGAAGTCACGTGTTATCTGTCCAAAAGTCACGTGACTTGCGAAAAAAAAGTAAAAAAATGCAAAAGTCTTCCGAAAAAGGTCGTGTGGAGACTTTTATAAGGACTAATAGGATAAAGTTTAAGTGTCAAAGCAATGTCCTAAGTCTGATAGACACAGGAAAGTTACCATTATGGTATAGTTGGAGGAAATACGTGCTATATGCCCCCCAAACGTGGATGCCCGCAACATGCAAAATAACGGTTTTCAGCCGTTTTTTCGTCAAAATCTTATACTTGACACAAATTTTAGCTTAAATTATGTTTTTCCAAGCAGCACATGGAATTTTGACTTTGAAAGTAAAGATTCAATGAATTACCAATAATTACTTTGGTGTTTTGGGCCTATGAGGTTTTAGTTTAAGGGGGGGGGGGGCAATTAGGACACACATTTTTTAAAAACATACAAACATTGTTTTTAAGTTGACTTTTGTATGTATTCATGACCCTCTTTTTGAAATTGAAAGTAAAAGTTAAGTTAAGTTTCATTTAATATAGGAAATTATTTTTTCATCTCCGGCTTTGAGGTTCGAACATGCGATCTTCCTGCTATGGGCTAGTGTAGCTTCCCACTGGACCACGGGAGTTCCAGTTTAATACATCGAAATTTTAATACTTAACTCTTTCATAAAGCAACGAAGTGAAAGTAATCAAATAATCAGCCTGTTTACTGTTTTCGTTTAGAAATTAAGTCTCGATATAACATAGAATTGTTGTAAAACCCATTATTTTGAGCAAATATAGGATGATATCATACTTTAGTCTGCCATTTTTTTCTAGACGTTTACCGGTTTCTTTATTTGAACAAAAGTGTTTTCGACATTTCCATAACCAGGCACATCAGAAACAATGTTCTGTTACATCTATTTCAACTTCGAAAAAAAAAAAATCATGACTTTTTGTCTTTTTTGTCTTTTTTTCAATTAATTTGGAAAGAAATGACCACAAATTGAGAGTGCATTTCAAGTAAATGATTGCGTTGGTACACTTTCAATCACTTTTTTCACTTAAGTACAAGTTTTAATCATACTTTGAATAGTTTCCCTCAAAAATACACGGCGAAGTTAATAAAAAAAAGTCATATTGCCCCTAAAATCAACAGTTTATTTTCCAATACTCGACGGAAATATTAAGTTCAAATAAAAAAAAAAAACACGGTTTTTACAGGAGAAAACGTTGTCCGTTAGGGGCGATTTGATACCAAACCGTACTCGAAAGAAGTTTTAGGCACCACTAATCACACAGCTGTGATATAGGGGATTGATTTGAGCCATTAACCACTTCTGTACGTCAACAAATGTCAAAGATTCAATACTTTGCGCAAGTTAGTTACCCAAAAATATAGCCCATCGGTACCAGAGTACCGATGGGAACAGGAAGGGGTTAAGAATGCTTAACCCTTTCACGTTCCGCCAAATTGGACGTAAACTTATGGAAATACACTATCAAAGTTCAATCGCATATAGCATTCGCACTGAGGCTTACATAAAGGTCGTTTTAGGTCCATTTGAGAGATAAATGATAAAATATTTCAAAAAATATAATATATCAGAAAATTTGTCTTTTGAAGTCACGTGTTATCTGTCCAAAAGTCACGTGACTTGCGAAAAAAAAGTAAAAAAATGCAAAAGTCTTCCGAAAAAGGTCGTGTGGAGACTTTTATAAGGACTAATAGGATAAAGTTTAAGTGTCAAAGCAATGTCCTAAGTCTGATAGACACAGGAAAGTTACCATTATGGTATAGTTGGAGGAAATACGTGCTATATGCCCCCCAAACGTGGATGCCCGCAACATGCAAAATAACGGTTTTCAGCCGTTTTTTCGTCAAAATCTTATACTTGACACAAATTTTAGCTTAAATTATGTTTTTCCAAGCAGCACATGGAATTTTGACTTTGAAAGTAAAGATTCAATGAATTACCAATAATTACTTTGGTGTTTTGGGCCTATGAGGTTTTAGTTTAAGGGGGGGGGGGGGCAATTAGGACACACATTTTTTAAAAACATACAAACATTGTTTTTAAGTTGACTTTTGTATGTATTCATGACCCTCTTTTTGAAATTGAAAGTAAAAGTTAAGTTAAGTTTCATTTAATATAGGAAATTATTTTTTCATCTCCGGCTTTGAGGTTCGAACATGCGATCTTCCTGCTATGGGCTAGTGTAGCTTCCCACTGGACCACGGGAGTTCCAGTTTAATACATCGAAATTTTAATACTTAACTCTTTCATAAAGCAACGAAGTGAAAGTAATCAAATAATCAGCCTGTTTACTGTTTTCGTTTAGAAATTAAGTCTCGATATAACATAGAATTGTTGTAAAACCCATTATTTTGAGCAAATATAGGATGATATCATACTTTAGTCTGCCATTTTTTTCTAGACGTTTACCGGTTTCTTTATTTGAACAAAAGTGTTTTCGACATTTCCATAACCAGGCACATCAGAAACAATGTTCTGTTACATCTATTTCAACTTCGAAAAAAAAAAAATCATGACTTTTTGTCTTTTTTGTCTTTTTTTCAATTAATTTGGAAAGAAATGACCACAAATTGAGAGTGCATTTCAAGTAAATGATTGCGTTGGTACACTTTCAATCACTTTTTTCACTTAAGTACAAGTTTTAATCATACTTTGAATAGTTTCCCTCAAAAATACACGGCGAAGTTAATAAAAAAAAGTCATATTGCCCCTAAAATCAACAGTTTATTTTCCAATACTCGACGGAAATATTAAGTTCAAATAAAAAAAAAAAACACGGTTTTTACAGGAGAAAACGTTGTCCGTTAGGGGCGATTTGATACCAAACCGTACTCGAAAGAAGTTTTAGGCACCACTAATCACACAGCTGTGATATAGGGGATTGATTTGAGCCATTAACCACTTCTGTACGTCAACAAATGTCAAAGATTCAATACTTTGCGCAAGTTAGTTACCCAAAAATATAGCCCATCGGTACCAGAGTACCGATGGGAACAGGAAGGGGTTAAGAATGCTTAACCCTTTCACGTTCCGCCAAATTGGACGTAAACTTATGGAAATACACTATCAAAGTTCAATCGCATATAGCATTCGCACTGAGGCTTACATAAAGGTCGTTTTAGGTCCATTTGAGAGATAAATGATAAAATATTTCAAAAAATATAATATATCAGAAAATTTGTCTTTTGAAGTCACGTGTTATCTGTCCAAAAGTCACGTGACTTGCGAAAAAAAAGTAAAAAAATGCAAAAGTCTTCCGAAAAAGGTCGTGTGGAGACTTTTATAAGGACTAATAGGATAAAGTTTAAGTGTCAAAGCAATGTCCTAAGTCTGATAGACACAGGAAAGTTACCATTATGGTATAGTTGGAGGAAATACGTGCTATATGCCCCCCAAACGTGGATGCCCGCAACATGCAAAATAACGGTTTTCAGCCGTTTTTTCGTCAAAATCTTATACTTGACACAAATTTTAGCTTAAATTATGTTTTTCCAAGCAGCACATGGAATTTTGACTTTGAAAGTAAAGATTCAATGAATTACCAATAATTACTTTGGTGTTTTGGGCCTATGAGGTTTTAGTTTAAGGGGGGGGGGGGGGGGCAATTAGGACACACATTTTTTAAAAACATACAAACATTGTTTTTAAGTTGACTTTTGTATGTATTCATGACCCTCTTTTTGAAATTGAAAGTAAAGTTAAGTTAAGTTTCATTTAATATAGGAAATTATTTTTTCATCTCCGGCTTTGAGGTTCGAACATGCGATCTTCCTGCTATGGGCTAGTGTAGCTTCCCACTGGACCACGGGAGTTCCAGTTTAATACATCGAAATTTTAATACTTAACTCTTTCATAAAGCAACGAAGTGAAAGTAATCAAATAATCAGCCTGTTTACTGTTTTCGTTTAGAAATTAAGTCTCGATATAACATAGAATTGTTGTAAAACCCATTATTTTGAGCAAATATAGGATGATATCATACTTTAGTCTGCCATTTTTTTCTAGACGTTTACCGGTTTCTTTATTTGAACAAAAGTGTTTTCGACATTTCCATAACCAGGCACATCAGAAACAATGTTCTGTTACATCTATTTCAACTTCGAAAAAAAAAAAATCATGACTTTTTGTCTTTTTTGTCTTTTTTTCAATTAATTTGGAAAGAAATGACCACAAATTGAGAGTGCATTTCAAGTAAATGATTGCGTTGGTACACTTTCAATCACTTTTTTCACTTAAGTACAAGTTTTAATCATACTTTGAATAGTTTCCCTCAAAAATACACGGCGAAGTTAATAAAAAAAAGTCATATTGCCCCTAAAATCAACAGTTTATTTTCCAATACTCGACGGAAATATTAAGTTCAAATAAAAAAAAAAAACACGGTTTTTACAGGAGAAAACGTTGTCCGTTAGGGGCGATTTGATACCAAACCGTACTCGAAAGAAGTTTTAGGCACCACTAATCACACAGCTGTGATATAGGGGATTGATTTGAGCCATTAACCACTTCTGTACGTCAACAAATGTCAAAGATTCAATACTTTGCGCAAGTTAGTTACCCAAAAATATAGCCCATCGGTACCAGAGTACCGATGGGAACAGGAAGGGGTTAAGGGGGGGGGGGGGGGGGGGTGCAATTAGGACACACATTTTTTAAAAACATACAAACATTGTTTTTAAGTTGACTTTTGTATGTATTCATGACCCTCTTTTTGAAATTGAAAGTAAAAGTTAAGTTAAGTTTCATTTAATATAGGAAATTATTTTTTCATCTCCGGCTTTGAGGTTCGAACATGCGATCTTCCTGCTATGGGCTAGTGTAGCTTCCCACTGGACCACGGGAGTTCCAGTTTAATACATCGAAATTTTAATACTTAACTCTTTCATAAAGCAACGAAGTGAAAGTAATCAAATAATCAGCCTGTTTACTGTTTTCGTTTAGAAATTAAGTCTCGATATAACATAGAATTGTTGTAAAACCCATTATTTTGAGCAAATATAGGATGATATCATACTTTAGTCTGCCATTTTTTTCTAGACGTTTACCGGTTTCTTTATTTGAACAAAAGTGTTTTCGACATTTCCATAACCAGGCACATCAGAAACAATGTTCTGTTACATCTATTTCAACTTCGAAAAAAAAAAAATCATGACTTTTTGTCTTTTTTGTCTTTTTTTCAATTAATTTGGAAAGAAATGACCACAAATTGAGAGTGCATTTCAAGTAAATGATTGCGTTGGTACACTTTCAATCACTTTTTTCACTTAAGTACAAGTTTTAATCATACTTTGAATAGTTTCCCTCAAAAATACACGGCGAAGTTAATAAAAAAAAGTCATATTGCCCCTAAAATCAACAGTTTATTTTCCAATACTCGACGGAAATATTAAGTTCAAATAAAAAAAAAAAACACGGTTTTTACAGGAGAAAACGTTGTCCGTTAGGGGCGATTTGATACCAAACCGTACTCGAAAGAAGTTTTAGGCACCACTAATCACACAGCTGTGATATAGGGGATTGATTTGAGCCATTAACCACTTCTGTACGTCAACAAATGTCAAAGATTCAATACTTTGCGCAAGTTAGTTACCCAAAAATATAGCCCATCGGTACCAGAGTACCGATGGGAACAGGAAGGGGTTAAGAATGCTTAACCCTTTCACGTTCCGCCAAATTGGACGTAAACTTATGGAAATACACTATCAAAGTTCAATCGCATATAGCATTCGCACTGAGGCTTACATAAAGGTCGTTTTAGGTCCATTTGAGAGATAAATGATAAAATATTTCAAAAAATATAATATATCAGAAAATTTGTCTTTTGAAGTCACGTGTTATCTGTCCAAAAGTCACGTGACTTGCGAAAAAAAAGTAAAAAAATGCAAAAGTCTTCCGAAAAAGGTCGTGTGGAGACTTTTATAAGGGCTAATAGGATAAAGTTTAAGTGTCAAAGCAATGTCCTAAGTCTGATAGACACAGGAAAGTTACCATTATGGTATAGTTGGAGGAAATACGTGCTATATGCCCCCCAAACGTGGATGCCCGCAACATGCAAAATAACGGTTTTCAGCCGTTTTTTCGTCAAAATCTTATACTTGACACAAATTTTAGCTTAAATTATGTTTTTCCAAGCAGCACATGGAATTTTGACTTTGAAAGTAAAGATTCAATGAATTACCAATAATTACTTTGGTGTTTTGGGCCTATGAGGTTTTAGTTTAAGGGGGGGGGGGGGGGGGGTGCAATTAGGACACACATTTTTTAAAAACATACAAACATTGTTTTTAAGTTGACTTTTGTATGTATTCATGACCCTCTTTTTGAAATTGAAAGTAAAAGTTAAGTTAAGTTTCATTTAATATAGGAAATTATTTTTTCATCTCCGGCTTTGAGGTTCGAACATGCGATCTTCCTGCTATGGGCTAGTGTAGCTTCCCACTGGACCACGGGAGTTCCAGTTTAATACATCGAAATTTTAATACTTAACTCTTTCATAAAGCAACGAAGTGAAAGTAATCAAATAATCAGCCTGTTTACTGTTTTCGTTTAGAAATTAAGTCTCGATATAACATAGAATTGTTGTAAAACCCATTATTTTGAGCAAATATAGGATGATATCATACTTTAGTCTGCCATTTTTTTCTAGACGTTTACCGGTTTCTTTATTTGAACAAAAGTGTTTTCGACATTTCCATAACCAGGCACATCAGAAACAATGTTCTGTTACATCTATTTCAACTTCGAAAAAAAAAAAATCATGACTTTTTGTCTTTTTTGTCTTTTTTTCAATTAATTTGGAAAGAAATGACCACAAATTGAGAGTGCATTTCAAGTAAATGATTGCGTTGGTACACTTTCAATCACTTTTTTCACTTAAGTACAAGTTTTAATCATACTTTGAATAGTTTCCCTCAAAAATACACGGCGAAGTTAATAAAAAAAAGTCATATTGCCCCTAAAATCAACAGTTTATTTTCCAATACTCGACGGAAATATTAAGTTCAAATAAAAAAAAAAAACACGGTTTTTACAGGAGAAAACGTTGTCCGTTAGGGGCGATTTGATACCAAACCGTACTCGAAAGAAGTTTTAGGCACCACTAATCACACAGCTGTGATATAGGGGATTGATTTGAGCCATTAACCACTTCTGTACGTCAACAAATGTCAAAGATTCAATACTTTGCGCAAGTTAGTTACCCAAAAATATAGCCCATCGGTACCAGAGTACCGATGGGAACAGGAAGGGGTTAAGAATGCTTAACCCTTTTACGTTCCGCCAAATTGGACGTAAACTTATGGAAATACACTATCAAAGTTCAATCGCATATAGCATTCGCACTGAGGCTTACATAAAGGTCGTTTTAGGTCCATTTGAGAGATAAATGATAAAATATTTCAAAAAATATAATATATCAGAAAATTTGTCTTTTGAAGTCACGTGTTATCTGTCCAAAAGTCACGTGACTTGCGAAAAAAAAGTAAAAAAATGCAAAAGTCTTCCGAAAAAGGTCGTGTGGAGACTTTTATAAGGGCTAATAGGATAAAGTTTAAGTGTCAAAGCAATGTCCTAAGTCTGATAGACACAGGAAAGTTACCATTATGGTATAGTTGGAGGAAATACGTGCTATATGCCCCCCAAACGTGGATGCCCGCAACATGCAAAATAACGGTTTTCAGCCGTTTTTTCGTCAAAATCTTATACTTGACACAAATTTTAGCTTAAATTATGTTTTTCCAAGCAGCACATGGAATTTTGACTTTGAAAGTAAAGATTCAATGAATTACCAATAATTACTTTGGTGTTTTGGGCCTATGAGGTTTTAGTTTAAGGGGGGGGGGGGTGCAATTAGGACACACATTTTTTAAAAACATACAAACATTGTTTTTAAGTTGACTTTTGTATGTATTCATGACCCTCTTTTTGAAATTGAAAGTAAAAGTTAAGTTAAGTTTCATTTAATATAGGAAATTATTTTTTCATCTCCGGCTTTGAGGTTCGAACATGCGATCTTCCTGCTATGGGCTAGTGTAGCTTCCCACTGGACCACGGGAGTTCCAGTTTAATACATCGAAATTTTAATACTTAACTCTTTCATAAAGCAACGAAGTGAAAGTAATCAAATAATCAGCCTGTTTACTGTTTTCGTTTAGAAATTAAGTCTCGATATAACATAGAATTGTTGTAAAACCCATTATTTTGAGCAAATATAGGATGATATCATACTTTAGTCTGCCATTTTTTTCTAGACGTTTACCGGTTTCTTTATTTGAACAAAAGTGTTTTCGACATTTCCATAACCAGGCACATCAGAAACAATGTTCTGTTACATCTATTTCAACTTCGAAAAAAAAAAAATCATGACTTTTTGTCTTTTTTGTCTTTTTTTCAATTAATTTGGAAAGAAATGACCACAAATTGAGAGTGCATTTCAAGTAAATGATTGCGTTGGTACACTTTCAATCACTTTTTTCACTTAAGTACAAGTTTTAATCATACTTTGAATAGTTTCCCTCAAAAATACACGGCGAAGTTAATAAAAAAAAGTCATATTGCCCCTAAAATCAACAGTTTATTTTCCAATACTCGACGGAAATATTAAGTTCAAATAAAAAAAAAAAACACGGTTTTTACAGGAGAAAACGTTGTCCGTTAGGGGCGATTTGATACCAAACCGTACTCGAAAGAAGTTTTAGGCACCACTAATCACACAGCTGTGATATAGGGGATTGATTTGAGCCATTAACCACTTCTGTACGTCAACAAATGTCAAAGATTCAATACTTTGCGCAAGTTAGTTACCCAAAAATATAGCCCATCGGTACCAGAGTACCGATGGGAACAGGAAGGGGTTAAGAATGCTTAACCCTTTCACGTTCCGCCAAATTGGACGTAAACTTATGGAAATACACTATCAAAGTTCAATCGCATATAGCATTCGCACTGAGGCTTACATAAAGGTCGTTTTAGGTCCATTTGAGAGATAAATGATAAAATATTTCAAAAAATATAATATATCAGAAAATTTGTCTTTTGAAGTCACGTGTTATCTGTCCAAAAGTCACGTGACTTGCGAAAAAAAAGTAAAAAAATGCAAAAGTCTTCCGAAAAAGGTCGTGTGGAGACTTTTATAAGGGCTAATAGGATAAAGTTTAAGTGTCAAAGCAATGTCCTAAGTCTGATAGACACAGGAAAGTTACCATTATGGTATAGTTGGAGGAAATACGTGCTATATGCCCCCCAAACGTGGATGCCCGCAACATGCAAAATAACGGTTTTCAGCCGTTTTTTCGTCAAAATCTTATACTTGACACAAATTTTAGCTTAAATTATGTTTTTCCAAGCAGCACATGGAATTTTGACTTTGAAAGTAAAGATTCAATGAATTACCAATAATTACTTTGGTGTTTTGGGCCTATGAGGTTTTAGTTTAAGGGGGGGGGGGGGGGGGGGTGCAATTAGGACACACATTTTTTAAAAACATACAAACATTGTTTTTAAGTTGACTTTTGTATGTATTCATGACCCTCTTTTTGAAATTGAAAGTAAAAGTTAAGTTAAGTTTCATTTAATATAGGAAATTATTTTTTCATCTCCGGCTTTGAGGTTCGAACATGCGATCTTCCTGCTATGGGCTAGTGTAGCTTCCCACTGGACCACGGGAGTTCCAGTTTAATACATCGAAATTTTAATACTTAACTCTTTCATAAAGCAACGAAGTGAAAGTAATCAAATAATCAGCCTGTTTACTGTTTTCGTTTAGAAATTAAGTCTCGATATAACATAGAATTGTTGTAAAACCCATTATTTTGAGCAAATATAGGATGATATCATACTTTAGTCTGCCATTTTTTTCTAGACGTTTACCGGTTTCTTTATTTGAACAAAAGTGTTTTCGACATTTCCATAACCAGGCACATCAGAAACAATGTTCTGTTACATCTATTTCAACTTCGAAAAAAAAAAAATCATGACTTTTTGTCTTTTTTGTCTTTTTTTCAATTAATTTGGAAAGAAATGACCACAAATTGAGAGTGCATTTCAAGTAAATGATTGCGTTGGTACACTTTCAATCACTTTTTTCACTTAAGTACAAGTTTTAATCATACTTTGAATAGTTTCCCTCAAAAATACACGGCGAAGTTAATAAAAAAAAGTCATATTGCCCCTAAAATCAACAGTTTATTTTCCAATACTCGACGGAAATATTAAGTTCAAATAAAAAAAAAAAAACACGGTTTTTACAGGAGAAAACGTTGTCCGTTAGGGGCGATTTGATACCAAACCGTACTCGAAAGAAGTTTTAGGCACCACTAATCACACAGCTGTGATATAGGGGATTGATTTGAGCCATTAACCACTTCTGTACGTCAACAAATGTCAAAGATTCAATACTTTGCGCAAGTTAGTTACCCAAAAATATAGCCCATCGGTACCAGAGTACCGATGGGAACAGGAAGGGGTTAAGAATGCTTAACCCTTTTACGTTCCGCCAAATTGGACGTAAACTTATGGAAATACACTATCAAAGTTCAATCGCATATAGCATTCGCACTGAGGCTTACATAAAGGTCGTTTTAGGTCCATTTGAGAGATAAATGATAAAATATTTCAAAAAATATAATATATCAGAAAATTTGTCTTTTGAAGTCACGTGTTATCTGTCCAAAAGTCACGTGACTTGCGAAAAAAAAGTAAAAAAATGCAAAAGTCTTCCGAAAAAGGTCGTGTGGAGACTTTTATAAGGGCTAATAGGATAAAGTTTAAGTGTCAAAGCAATGTCCTAAGTCTGATAGACACAGGAAAGTTACCATTATGGTATAGTTGGAGGAAATACGTGCTATATGCCCCCCAAACGTGGATGCCCGCAACATGCAAAATAACGGTTTTCAGCCGTTTTTTCGTCAAAATCTTATACTTGACACAAATTTTAGCTTAAATTATGTTTTTCCAAGCAGCACATGGAATTTTGACTTTGAAAGTAAAGATTCAATGAATTACCAATAATTACTTTGGTGTTTTGGGCCTATGAGGTTTTAGTTTAAGGGGGGGGGGGGGGGGGTGCAATTAGGACACACATTTTTTAAAAACATACAAACATTGTTTTTAAGTTGACTTTTGTATGTATTCATGACCCTCTTTTTGAAATTGAAAGTAAAAGTTAAGTTAAGTTTCATTTAATATAGGAAATTATTTTTTCATCTCCGGCTTTGAGGTTCGAACATGCGATCTTCCTGCTATGGGCTAGTGTAGCTTCCCACTGGACCACGGGAGTTCCAGTTTAATACATCGAAATTTTAATACTTAACTCTTTCATAAAGCAACGAAGTGAAAGTAATCAAATAATCAGCCTGTTTACTGTTTTCGTTTAGAAATTAAGTCTCGATATAACATAGAATTGTTGTAAAACCCATTATTTTGAGCAAATATAGGATGATATCATACTTTAGTCTGCCATTTTTTTCTAGACGTTTACCGGTTTCTTTATTTGAACAAAAGTGTTTTCGACATTTCCATAACCAGGCACATCAGAAACAATGTTCTGTTACATCTATTTCAACTTCGAAAAAAAAAAAATCATGACTTTTTGTCTTTTTTGTCTTTTTTTCAATTAATTTGGAAAGAAATGACCACAAATTGAGAGTGCATTTCAAGTAAATGATTGCGTTGGTACACTTTCAATCACTTTTTTCACTTAAGTACAAGTTTTAATCATACTTTGAATAGTTTCCCTCAAAAATACACGGCGAAGTTAATAAAAAAAAGTCATATTGCCCCTAAAATCAACAGTTTATTTTCCAATACTCGACGGAAATATTAAGTTCAAATAAAAAAAAAAAACACGGTTTTTACAGGAGAAAACGTTGTCCGTTAGGGGCGATTTGATACCAAACCGTACTCGAAAGAAGTTTTAGGCACCACTAATCACACAGCTGTGATATAGGGGATTGATTTGAGCCATTAACCACTTCTGTACGTCAACAAATGTCAAAGATTCAATACTTTGCGCAAGTTAGTTACCCAAAAATATAGCCCATCGGTACCAGAGTACCGATGGGAACAGGAAGGGGTTAAGAATGCTTAACCCTTTCACGTTCCGCCAAATTGGACGTAAACTTATGGAAATACACTATCAAAGTTCAATCGCATATAGCATTCGCACTGAGGCTTACATAAAGGTCGTTTTAGGTCCATTTGAGAGATAAATGATAAAATATTTCAAAAAATATAATATATCAGAAAATTTGTCTTTTGAAGTCACGTGTTATCTGTCCAAAAGTCACGTGACTTGCGAAAAAAAAGTAAAAAAATGCAAAAGTCTTCCGAAAAAGGTCGTGTGGAGACTTTTATAAGGGCTAATAGGATAAAGTTTAAGTGTCAAAGCAATGTCCTAAGTCTGATAGACACAGGAAAGTTACCATTATGGTATAGTTGGAGGAAATACGTGCTATATGCCCCCCAAACGTGGATGCCCGCAACATGCAAAATAACGGTTTTCAGCCGTTTTTTCGTCAAAATCTTATACTTGACACAAATTTTAGCTTAAATTATGTTTTTCCAAGCAGCACATGGAATTTTGACTTTGAAAGTAAAGATTCAATGAATTACCAATAATTACTTTGGTGTTTTGGGCCTATGAGGTTTTAGTTTAAGGGGGGGGGGGGGGGGGGGGGTGCAATTAGGACACACATTTTTTAAAAACATACAAACATTGTTTTTAAGTTGACTTTTGTATGTATTCATGACCCTCTTTTTGAAATTGAAAGTAAAGTTAAGTTAAGTTTCATTTAATATAGGAAATTATTTTTTCATCTCCGGCTTTGAGGTTCGAACATGCGATCTTCCTGCTATGGGCTAGTGTAGCTTCCCACTGGACCACGGGAGTTCCAGTTTAATACATCGAAATTTTAATACTTAACTCTTTCATAAAGCAACGAAGTGAAAGTAATCAAATAATCAGCCTGTTTACTGTTTTCGTTTAGAAATTAAGTCTCGATATAACATAGAATTGTTGTAAAACCCATTATTTTGAGCAAATATAGGATGATATCATACTTTAGTCTGCCATTTTTTTCTAGACGTTTACCGGTTTCTTTATTTGAACAAAAGTGTTTTCGACATTTCCATAACCAGGCACATCAGAAACAATGTTCTGTTACATCTATTTCAACTTCGAAAAAAAAAAAATCATGACTTTTTGTCTTTTTTGTCTTTTTTTCAATTAATTTGGAAAGAAATGACCACAAATTGAGAGTGCATTTCAAGTAAATGATTGCGTTGGTACACTTTCAATCACTTTTTTCACTTAAGTACAAGTTTTAATCATACTTTGAATAGTTTCCCTCAAAAATACACGGCGAAGTTAATAAAAAAAAGTCATATTGCCCCTAAAATCAACAGTTTATTTTCCAATACTCGACGGAAATATTAAGTTCAAATAAAAAAAAAAAACACGGTTTTTACAGGAGAAAACGTTGTCCGTTAGGGGCGATTTGATACCAAACCGTACTCGAAAGAAGTTTTAGGCACCACTAATCACACAGCTGTGATATAGGGGATTGATTTGAGCCATTAACCACTTCTGTACGTCAACAAATGTCAAAGATTCAATACTTTGCGCAAGTTAGTTACCCAAAAATATAGCCCATCGGTACCAGAGTACCGATGGGAACAGGAAGGGGTTAAGAATGCTTAAGAATGCTTAACCCTTTCACGTTCCGCCAAATTGGACGTAAACTTATGGAAATACACTATCAAAGTTCAATCGCATATAGCATTCGCACTGAGGCTTACATAAAGGTCGTTTTAGGTCCATTTGAGAGATAAATGATAAAATATTTCAAAAAATATAATATATCAGAAAATTTGTCTTTTGAAGTCACGTGTTATCTGTCCAAAAGTCACGTGACTTGCGAAAAAAAAGTAAAAAAATGCAAAAGTCTTCCGAAAAAGGTCGTGTGGAGACTTTTATAAGGGCTAATAGGATAAAGTTTAAGTGTCAAAGCAATGTCCTAAGTCTGATAGACACAGGAAAGTTACCATTATGGTATAGTTGGAGGAAATACGTGCTATATGCCCCCCAAACGTGGATGCCCGCAACATGCAAAATAACGGTTTTCAGCCGTTTTTTCGTCAAAATCTTATACTTGACACAAATTTTAGCTTAAATTATGTTTTTCCAAGCAGCACATGGAATTTTGACTTTGAAAGTAAAGATTCAATGAATTACCAATAATTACTTTGGTGTTTTGGGCCTATGAGGTTTTAGTTTAAGGGGGGGGGGGGGGGCAATTAGGACACACATTTTTTAAAAACATACAAACATTGTTTTTAAGTTGACTTTTGTATGTATTCATGACCCTCTTTTTGAAATTGAAAGTAAAGTTAAGTTAAGTTTCATTTAATATAGGAAATTATTTTTTCATCTCCGGCTTTGAGGTTCGAACATGCGATCTTCCTGCTATGGGCTAGTGTAGCTTCCCACTGGACCACGGGAGTTCCAGTTTAATACATCGAAATTTTAATACTTAACTCTTTCATAAAGCAACGAAGTGAAAGTAATCAAATAATCAGCCTGTTTACTGTTTTCGTTTAGAAATTAAGTCTCGATATAACATAGAATTGTTGTAAAACCCATTATTTTGAGCAAATATAGGATGATATCATACTTTAGTCTGCCATTTTTTTCTAGACGTTTACCGGTTTCTTTATTTGAACAAAAGTGTTTTCGACATTTCCATAACCAGGCACATCAGAAACAATGTTCTGTTACATCTATTTCAACTTCGAAAAAAAAAAAATCATGACTTTTTGTCTTTTTTGTCTTTTTTTCAATTAATTTGGAAAGAAATGACCACAAATTGAGAGTGCATTTCAAGTAAATGATTGCGTTGGTACACTTTCAATCACTTTTTTCACTTAAGTACAAGTTTTAATCATACTTTGAATAGTTTCCCTCAAAAATACACGGCGAAGTTAATAAAAAAAAGTCATATTGCCCCTAAAATCAACAGTTTATTTTCCAATACTCGACGGAAATATTAAGTTCAAATAAAAAAAAAAAACACGGTTTTTACAGGAGAAAACGTTGTCCGTTAGGGGCGATTTGATACCAAACCGTACTCGAAAGAAGTTTTAGGCACCACTAATCACACAGCTGTGATATAGGGGATTGATTTGAGCCATTAACCACTTCTGTACGTCAACAAATGTCAAAGATTCAATACTTTGCGCAAGTTAGTTACCCAAAAATATAGCCCATCGGTACCAGAGTACCGATGGGAACAGGAAGGGGTTAAGAATGCTTAACCCTTTCACGTTCCGCCAAATTGGACGTAAACTTATGGAAATACACTATCAAAGTTCAATCGCATATAGCATTCGCACTGAGGCTTACATAAAGGTCGTTTTAGGTCCATTTGAGAGATAAATGATAAAATATTTCAAAAAATATAATATATCAGAAAATTTGTCTTTTGAAGTCACGTGTTATCTGTCCAAAAGTCACGTGACTTGCGAAAAAAAAGTAAAAAAATGCAAAAGTCTTCCGAAAAAGGTCGTGTGGAGACTTTTATAAGGGCTAATAGGATAAAGTTTAAGTGTCAAAGCAATGTCCTAAGTCTGATAGACACAGGAAAGTTACCATTATGGTATAGTTGGAGGAAATACGTGCTATATGCCCCCCAAACGTGGATGCCCGCAACATGCAAAATAACGGTTTTCAGCCGTTTTTTCGTCAAAATCTTATACTTGACACAAATTTTAGCTTAAATTATGTTTTTCCAAGCAGCACATGGAATTTTGACTTTGAAAGTAAAGATTCAATGAATTACCAATAATTACTTTGGTGTTTTGGGCCTATGAGGTTTTAGTTTAAGGGGGGGGGGGGGGGGGGGTGCAATTAGGACACACATTTTTTAAAAACATACAAACATTGTTTTTAAGTTGACTTTTGTATGTATTCATGACCCTCTTTTTGAAATTGAAAGTAAAAGTTAAGTTAAGTTTCATTTAATATAGGAAATTATTTTTTCATCTCCGGCTTTGAGGTTCGAACATGCGATCTTCCTGCTATGGGCTAGTGTAGCTTCCCACTGGACCACGGGAGTTCCAGTTTAATACATCGAAATTTTAATACTTAACTCTTTCATAAAGCAACGAAGTGAAAGTAATCAAATAATCAGCCTGTTTACTGTTTTCGTTTAGAAATTAAGTCTCGATATAACATAGAATTGTTGTAAAACCCATTATTTTGAGCAAATATAGGATGATATCATACTTTAGTCTGCCATTTTTTTCTAGACGTTTACCGGTTTCTTTATTTGAACAAAAGTGTTTTCGACATTTCCATAACCAGGCACATCAGAAACAATGTTCTGTTACATCTATTTCAACTTCGAAAAAAAAAAAATCATGACTTTTTGTCTTTTTTGTCTTTTTTTCAATTAATTTGGAAAGAAATGACCACAAATTGAGAGTGCATTTCAAGTAAATGATTGCGTTGGTACACTTTCAATCACTTTTTTCACTTAAGTACAAGTTTTAATCATACTTTGAATAGTTTCCCTCAAAAATACACGGCGAAGTTAATAAAAAAAAGTCATATTGCCCCTAAAATCAACAGTTTATTTTCCAATACTCGACGGAAATATTAAGTTCAAATAAAAAAAAAAAACACGGTTTTTACAGGAGAAAACGTTGTCCGTTAGGGGCGATTTGATACCAAACCGTACTCGAAAGAAGTTTTAGGCACCACTAATCACACAGCTGTGATATAGGGGATTGATTTGAGCCATTAACCACTTCTGTACGTCAACAAATGTCAAAGATTCAATACTTTGCGCAAGTTAGTTACCCAAAAATATAGCCCATCGGTACCAGAGTACCGATGGGAACAGGAAGGGGTTAAGAATGCTTAAGAATGCTTAACCCTTTCACGTTCCGCCAAATTGGACGTAAACTTATGGAAATACACTATCAAAGTTCAATCGCATATAGCATTCGCACTGAGGCTTACATAAAGGTCGTTTTAGGTCCATTTGAGAGATAAATGATAAAATATTTCAAAAAATATAATATATCAGAAAATTTGTCTTTTGAAGTCACGTGTTATCTGTCCAAAAGTCACGTGACTTGCGAAAAAAAAGTAAAAAAATGCAAAAGTCTTCCGAAAAAGGTCGTGTGGAGACTTTTATAAGGGCTAATAGGATAAAGTTTAAGTGTCAAAGCAATGTCCTAAGTCTGATAGACACAGGAAAGTTACCATTATGGTATAGTTGGAGGAAATACGTGCTATATGCCCCCCAAACGTGGATGCCCGCAACATGCAAAATAACGGTTTTCAGCCGTTTTTTCGTCAAAATCTTATACTTGACACAAATTTTAGCTTAAATTATGTTTTTCCAAGCAGCACATGGAATTTTGACTTTGAAAGTAAAGATTCAATGAATTACCAATAATTACTTTGGTGTTTTGGGCCTATGAGGTTTTAGTTTAAGGGGGGGGGGGGGGCAATTAGGACACACATTTTTTAAAAACATACAAACATTGTTTTTAAGTTGACTTTTGTATGTATTCATGACCCTCTTTTTGAAATTGAAAGTAAAGTTAAGTTAAGTTTCATTTAATATAGGAAATTATTTTTTCATCTCCGGCTTTGAGGTTCGAACATGCGATCTTCCTGCTATGGGCTAGTGTAGCTTCCCACTGGACCACGGGAGTTCCAGTTTAATACATCGAAATTTTAATACTTAACTCTTTCATAAAGCAACGAAGTGAAAGTAATCAAATAATCAGCCTGTTTACTGTTTTCGTTTAGAAATTAAGTCTCGATATAACATAGAATTGTTGTAAAACCCATTATTTTGAGCAAATATAGGATGATATCATACTTTAGTCTGCCATTTTTTTCTAGACGTTTACCGGTTTCTTTATTTGAACAAAAGTGTTTTCGACATTTCCATAACCAGGCACATCAGAAACAATGTTCTGTTACATCTATTTCAACTTCGAAAAAAAAAAAATCATGACTTTTTGTCTTTTTTGTCTTTTTTTCAATTAATTTGGAAAGAAATGACCACAAATTGAGAGTGCATTTCAAGTAAATGATTGCGTTGGTACACTTTCAATCACTTTTTTCACTTAAGTACAAGTTTTAATCATACTTTGAATAGTTTCCCTCAAAAATACACGGCGAAGTTAATAAAAAAAAGTCATATTGCCCCTAAAATCAACAGTTTATTTTCCAATACTCGACGGAAATATTAAGTTCAAATAAAAAAAAAAAACACGGTTTTTACAGGAGAAAACGTTGTCCGTTAGGGGCGATTTGATACCAAACCGTACTCGAAAGAAGTTTTAGGCACCACTAATCACACAGCTGTGATATAGGGGATTGATTTGAGCCATTAACCACTTCTGTACGTCAACAAATGTCAAAGATTCAATACTTTGCGCAAGTTAGTTACCCAAAAATATAGCCCATCGGTACCAGAGTACCGATGGGAACAGGAAGGGGTTAAGAATGCTTAAGAATGCTTAACCCTTTCACGTTCCGCCAAATTGGACGTAAACTTATGGAAATACACTATCAAAGTTCAATCGCATATAGCATTCGCACTGAGGCTTACATAAAGGTCGTTTTAGGTCCATTTGAGAGATAAATGATAAAATATTTCAAAAAATATAATATATCAGAAAATTTGTCTTTTGAAGTCACGTGTTATCTGTCCAAAAGTCACGTGACTTGCGAAAAAAAAGTAAAAAAATGCAAAAGTCTTCCGAAAAAGGTCGTGTGGAGACTTTTATAAGGGCTAATAGGATAAAGTTTAAGTGTCAAAGCAATGTCCTAAGTCTGATAGACACAGGAAAGTTACCATTATGGTATAGTTGGAGGAAATACGTGCTATATGCCCCCCAAACGTGGATGCCCGCAACATGCAAAATAACGGTTTTCAGCCGTTTTTTCGTCAAAATCTTATACTTGACACAAATTTTAGCTTAAATTATGTTTTTCCAAGCAGCACATGGAATTTTGACTTTGAAAGTAAAGATTCAATGAATTACCAATAATTACTTTGGTGTTTTGGGCCTATGAGGTTTTAGTTTAAGGGGGGGGGGGGCAATTAGGACACACATTTTTTAAAAACATACAAACATTGTTTTTAAGTTGACTTTTGTATGTATTCATGACCCTCTTTTTGAAATTGAAAGTAAAGTTAAGTTAAGTTTCATTTAATATAGGAAATTATTTTTTCATCTCCGGCTTTGAGGTTCGAACATGCGATCTTCCTGCTATGGGCTAGTGTAGCTTCCCACTGGACCACGGGAGTTCCAGTTTAATACATCGAAATTTTAATACTTAACTCTTTCATAAAGCAACGAAGTGAAAGTAATCAAATAATCAGCCTGTTTACTGTTTTCGTTTAGAAATTAAGTCTCGATATAACATAGAATTGTTGTAAAACCCATTATTTTGAGCAAATATAGGATGATATCATACTTTAGTCTGCCATTTTTTTCTAGACGTTTACCGGTTTCTTTATTTGAACAAAAGTGTTTTCGACATTTCCATAACCAGGCACATCAGAAACAATGTTCTGTTACATCTATTTCAACTTCGAAAAAAAAAAAATCATGACTTTTTGTCTTTTTTGTCTTTTTTTCAATTAATTTGGAAAGAAATGACCACAAATTGAGAGTGCATTTCAAGTAAATGATTGCGTTGGTACACTTTCAATCACTTTTTTCACTTAAGTACAAGTTTTAATCATACTTTGAATAGTTTCCCTCAAAAATACACGGCGAAGTTAATAAAAAAAAGTCATATTGCCCCTAAAATCAACAGTTTATTTTCCAATACTCGACGGAAATATTAAGTTCAAATAAAAAAAAAAAACACGGTTTTTACAGGAGAAAACGTTGTCCGTTAGGGGCGATTTGATACCAAACCGTACTCGAAAGAAGTTTTAGGCACCACTAATCACACAGCTGTGATATAGGGGATTGATTTGAGCCATTAACCACTTCTGTACGTCAACAAATGTCAAAGATTCAATACTTTGCGCAAGTTAGTTACCCAAAAATATAGCCCATCGGTACCAGAGTACCGATGGGAACAGGAAGGGGTTAAGAATGCTTAAGAATGCTTAACCCTTTCACGTTCCGCCAAATTGGACGTAAACTTATGGAAATACACTATCAAAGTTCAATCGCATATAGCATTCGCACTGAGGCTTACATAAAGGTCGTTTTAGGTCCATTTGAGAGATAAATGATAAAATATTTCAAAAAATATAATATATCAGAAAATTTGTCTTTTGAAGTCACGTGTTATCTGTCCAAAAGTCACGTGACTTGCGAAAAAAAAGTAAAAAAATGCAAAAGTCTTCCGAAAAAGGTCGTGTGGAGACTTTTATAAGGGCTAATAGGATAAAGTTTAAGTGTCAAAGCAATGTCCTAAGTCTGATAGACACAGGAAAGTTACCATTATGGTATAGTTGGAGGAAATACGTGCTATATGCCCCCCAAACGTGGATGCCCGCAACATGCAAAATAACGGTTTTCAGCCGTTTTTTCGTCAAAATCTTATACTTGACACAAATTTTAGCTTAAATTATGTTTTTCCAAGCAGCACATGGAATTTTGACTTTGAAAGTAAAGATTCAATGAATTACCAATAATTACTTTGGTGTTTTGGGCCTATGAGGTTTTAGTTTAAGGGGGGGGGGGGGCAATTAGGACACACATTTTTTAAAAACATACAAACATTGTTTTTAAGTTGACTTTTGTATGTATTCATGACCCTCTTTTTGAAATTGAAAGTAAAGTTAAGTTAAGTTTCATTTAATATAGGAAATTATTTTTTCATCTCCGGCTTTGAGGTTCGAACATGCGATCTTCCTGCTATGGGCTAGTGTAGCTTCCCACTGGACCACGGGAGTTCCAGTTTAATACATCGAAATTTTAATACTTAACTCTTTCATAAAGCAACGAAGTGAAAGTAATCAAATAATCAGCCTGTTTACTGTTTTCGTTTAGAAATTAAGTCTCGATATAACATAGAATTGTTGTAAAACCCATTATTTTGAGCAAATATAGGATGATATCATACTTTAGTCTGCCATTTTTTTCTAGACGTTTACCGGTTTCTTTATTTGAACAAAAGTGTTTTCGACATTTCCATAACCAGGCACATCAGAAACAATGTTCTGTTACATCTATTTCAACTTCGAAAAAAAAAAAATCATGACTTTTTGTCTTTTTTGTCTTTTTTTCAATTAATTTGGAAAGAAATGACCACAAATTGAGAGTGCATTTCAAGTAAATGATTGCGTTGGTACACTTTCAATCACTTTTTTCACTTAAGTACAAGTTTTAATCATACTTTGAATAGTTTCCCTCAAAAATACACGGCGAAGTTAATAAAAAAAAGTCATATTGCCCCTAAAATCAACAGTTTATTTTCCAATACTCGACGGAAATATTAAGTTCAAATAAAAAAAAAAAACACGGTTTTTACAGGAGAAAACGTTGTCCGTTAGGGGCGATTTGATACCAAACCGTACTCGAAAGAAGTTTTAGGCACCACTAATCACACAGCTGTGATATAGGGGATTGATTTGAGCCATTAACCACTTCTGTACGTCAACAAATGTCAAAGATTCAATACTTTGCGCAAGTTAGTTACCCAAAAATATAGCCCATCGGTACCAGAGTACCGATGGGAACAGGAAGGGGTTAAGAATGCTTAAGAATGCTTAACCCTTTCACGTTCCGCCAAATTGGACGTAAACTTATGGAAATACACTATCAAAGTTCAATCGCATATAGCATTCGCACTGAGGCTTACATAAAGGTCGTTTTAGGTCCATTTGAGAGATAAATGATAAAATATTTCAAAAAATATAATATATCAGAAAATTTGTCTTTTGAAGTCACGTGTTATCTGTCCAAAAGTCACGTGACTTGCGAAAAAAAAGTAAAAAAATGCAAAAGTCTTCCGAAAAAGGTCGTGTGGAGACTTTTATAAGGGCTAATAGGATAAAGTTTAAGTGTCAAAGCAATGTCCTAAGTCTGATAGACACAGGAAAGTTACCATTATGGTATAGTTGGAGGAAATACGTGCTATATGCCCCCCAAACGTGGATGCCCGCAACATGCAAAATAACGGTTTTCAGCCGTTTTTTCGTCAAAATCTTATACTTGACACAAATTTTAGCTTAAATTATGTTTTTCCAAGCAGCACATGGAATTTTGACTTTGAAAGTAAAGATTCAATGAATTACCAATAATTACTTTGGTGTTTTGGGCCTATGAGGTTTTAGTTTAAGGGGGGGGGGGGGGGGGGGGGGGGCAATTAGGACACACATTTTTTAAAAACATACAAACATTGTTTTTAAGTTGACTTTTGTATGTATTCATGACCCTCTTTTTGAAATTGAAAGTAAAGTTAAGTTAAGTTTCATTTAATATAGGAAATTATTTTTTCATCTCCGGCTTTGAGGTTCGAACATGCGATCTTCCTGCTATGGGCTAGTGTAGCTTCCCACTGGACCACGGGAGTTCCAGTTTAATACATCGAAATTTTAATACTTAACTCTTTCATAAAGCAACGAAGTGAAAGTAATCAAATAATCAGCCTGTTTACTGTTTTCGTTTAGAAATTAAGTCTCGATATAACATAGAATTGTTGTAAAACCCATTATTTTGAGCAAATATAGGATGATATCATACTTTAGTCTGCCATTTTTTTCTAGACGTTTACCGGTTTCTTTATTTGAACAAAAGTGTTTTCGACATTTCCATAACCAGGCACATCAGAAACAATGTTCTGTTACATCTATTTCAACTTCGAAAAAAAAAAAATCATGACTTTTTGTCTTTTTTGTCTTTTTTTCAATTAATTTGGAAAGAAATGACCACAAATTGAGAGTGCATTTCAAGTAAATGATTGCGTTGGTACACTTTCAATCACTTTTTTCACTTAAGTACAAGTTTTAATCATACTTTGAATAGTTTCCCTCAAAAATACACGGCGAAGTTAATAAAAAAAAGTCATATTGCCCCTAAAATCAACAGTTTATTTTCCAATACTCGACGGAAATATTAAGTTCAAATAAAAAAAAAAAACACGGTTTTTACAGGAGAAAACGTTGTCCGTTAGGGGCGATTTGATACCAAACCGTACTCGAAAGAAGTTTTAGGCACCACTAATCACACAGCTGTGATATAGGGGATTGATTTGAGCCATTAACCACTTCTGTACGTCAACAAATGTCAAAGATTCAATACTTTGCGCAAGTTAGTTACCCAAAAATATAGCCCATCGGTACCAGAGTACCGATGGGAACAGGAAGGGGTTAAGAATGCTTAAGAATGCTTAACCCTTTCACGTTCCGCCAAATTGGACGTAAACTTATGGAAATACACTATCAAAGTTCAATATCATATAGCATTCGCACTGAGGCTTACATAAAGGTCGTTTTAGGTCCATTTGAGAGATAAATGATAAAATATTTCAAAAAATATAATATATCAGAAAATTTGTCTTTTGAAGTCACGTGTTATCTGTCCAAAAGTCACGTGACTTGCGAAAAAAAAGTAAAAAAATGCAAAAGTCTTCCGAAAAAGGTCGTGTGGAGACTTTTATAAGGGCTAATAGGATAAAGTTTAAGTGTCAAAGCAATGTCCTAAGTCTGATAGACACAGGAAAGTTACCATTATGGTATAGTTGGAGGAAATACGTGCTATATGCCCCCCAAACGTGGATGCCCGCAACATGCAAAATAACGGTTTTCAGCCGTTTTTTCGTCAAAATCTTATACTTGACACAAATTTTAGCTTAAATTATGTTTTTCCAAGCAGCACATGGAATTTTGACTTTGAAAGTAAAGATTCAATAAATTACCAATAATTACTTTGGTGTTTTGGGCCTATGAGGTTTTAGTTTAAGGGGGGGGGGGCAATTAGGACACACATTTTTTAAAAACATACAAACATTGTTTTTAAGTTGACTTTTGTATGTATTCATGACCCTCTTTTTGAAATTGAAAGTAAAGTTAAGTTAAGTTTCATTTAATATAGGAAATTATTTTTTCATCTCCGGCTTTGAGGTTCGAACATGCGATCTTCCTGCTACATGTATGGGCTAGTGTAGCTTCCCACTGGACCACGGGAGTTCCAGTTTAATACATCGAAATTTTAATACTTAACTCTTTCATAAAGCAACGAAGTGAAAGTAATCAAATAATCAGCCTGTTTACTGTTTTCGTTTAGAAATTAAGTCTCGATATAACATAGAATTGTTGTAAAACCCATTATTTTGAGCAAATATAGGATGATATCATACTTTAGTCTGCCATTTTTTTCTAGACGTTTACCGGTTTCTTTATTTGAACAAAAGTGTTTTCGACATTTCCATAACCAGGCACATCAGAAACAATGTTCTGTTACATCTATTTCAACTTCGAAAAAAAAAAAATCATGACTTTTTGTCTTTTTTGTCTTTTTTTCAATTAATTTGGAAAGAAATGACCACAAATTGAGAGTGCATTTCAAGTAAATGATTGCGTTGGTACACTTTCAATCACTTTTTTCACTTAAGTACAAGTTTTAATCATACTTTGAATAGTTTCCCTCAAAAATACACGGCGAAGTTAATAAAAAAAAGTCATATTGCCCCTAAAATCAACAGTTTATTTTCCAATACTCGACGGAAATATTAAGTTCAAATAAAAAAAAAAAACACGGTTTTTACAGGAGAAAACGTTGTCCGTTAGGGGCGATTTGATACCAAACCGTACTCGAAAGAAGTTTTAGGCACCACTAATCACACAGCTGTGATATAGGGGATTGATTTGAGCCATTAACCACTTCTGTACGTCAACAAATGTCAAAGATTCAATACTTTGCGCAAGTTAGTTACCCAAAAATATAGCCCATCGGTACCAGAGTACCGATGGGAACAGGAAGGGGTTAAGAATGCTTAACCCTTTCACGTTCCGCCAAATTGGACGTAAACTTATGGAAATACACTATCAAAGTTCAATCGCATATAGCATTCGCACTGAGGCTTACATAAAGGTCGTTTTAGGTCCATTTGAGAGATAAATGATAAAATATTTCAAAAAATATAATATATCAGAAAATTTGTCTTTTGAAGTCACGTGTTATCTGTCCAAAAGTCACGTGACTTGCGAAAAAAAAGTAAAAAAATGCAAAAGTCTTCCGAAAAAGGTCGTGTGGAGACTTTTATAAGGGCTAATAGGATAAAGTTTAAGTGTCAAAGCAATGTCCTAAGTCTGATAGACACAGGAAAGTTACCATTATGGTATAGTTGGAGGAAATACGTGCTATATGCCCCCCAAACGTGGATGCCCGCAACATGCAAAATAACGGTTTTCAGCCGTTTTTTCGTCAAAATCTTATACTTGACACAAATTTTAGCTTAAATTATGTTTTTCCAAGCAGCACATGGAATTTTGACTTTGAAAGTAAAGATTCAATGAATTACCAATAATTACTTTGGTGTTTTGGGCCTATGAGGTTTTAGTTTAAGGGGGGGGGGGGGGTGCAATTAGGACACACATTTTTTAAAAACATACAAACATTGTTTTTAAGTTGACTTTTGTATGTATTCATGACCCTCTTTTTGAAATTGAAAGTAAAAGTTAAGTTAAGTTTCATTTAATATAGGAAATTATTTTTTCATCTCCGGCTTTGAGGTTCGAACATGCGATCTTCCTGCTATGGGCTAGTGTAGCTTCCCACTGGACCACGGGAGTTCCAGTTTAATACATCGAAATTTTAATACTTAACTCTTTCATAAAGCAACGAAGTGAAAGTAATCAAATAATCAGCCTGTTTACTGTTTTCGTTTAGAAATTAAGTCTCGATATAACATAGAATTGTTGTAAAACCCATTATTTTGAGCAAATATAGGATGATATCATACTTTAGTCTGCCATTTTTTTCTAGACGTTTACCGGTTTCTTTATTTGAACAAAAGTGTTTTCGACATTTCCATAACCAGGCACATCAGAAACAATGTTCTGTTACATCTATTTCAACTTCGAAAAAAAAAAATCATGACTTTTTGTCTTTTTTGTCTTTTTTTCAATTAATTTGGAAAGAAATGACCACAAATTGAGAGTGCATTTCAAGTAAATGATTGCGTTGGTACACTTTCAATCACTTTTTTCACTTAAGTACAAGTTTTAATCATACTTTGAATAGTTTCCCTCAAAAATACACGGCGAAGTTAATAAAAAAAAGTCATATTGCCCCTAAAATCAACAGTTTATTTTCCAATACTCGACGGAAATATTAAGTTCAAATAAAAAAAAAAAACACGGTTTTTACAGGAGAAAACGTTGTCCGTTAGGGGCGATTTTATACCAAACCGTACTCGAAAGAAGTTTTAGGCACCACTAATCACACAGCTGTGATATAGGGGATTGATTTGAGCCATTAACCACTTCTGTACGTCAACAAATGTCAAAGATTCAATACTTTGCGCAAGTTAGTTACCCAAAAATATAGCCCATCGGTACCAGAGTACCGATGGGAACAGGAAGGGGTTAAGAATGCTTAACCCTTTCACGTTCCGCCAAATTGGACGTAAACTTATGGAAATACACTATCAAAGTTCAATCGCATATAGCATTCGCACTGAGGCTTACATAAAGGTCGTTTTAGGTCCATTTGAGAGATAAATGATAAAATATTTCAAAAAATATAATATATCAGAAAATTTGTCTTTTGAAGTCACGTGTTATCTGTCCAAAAGTCACGTGACTTGCGAAAAAAAAGTAAAAAAATGCAAAAGTCTTCCGAAAAAGGTCGTGTGGAGACTTTTATAAGGGCTAATAGGATAAAGTTTAAGTGTCAAAGCAATGTCCTAAGTCTGATAGACACAGGAAAGTTACCATTATGGTATAGTTGGAGGAAATACGTGCTATATGCCCCCCAAACGTGGATGCCCGCAACATGCAAAATAACGGTTTTCAGCCGTTTTTTCGTCAAAATCTTATACTTGACACAAATTTTAGCTTAAATTATGTTTTTCCAAGCAGCACATGGAATTTTGACTTTGAAAGTAAAGATTCAATGAATTACCAATAATTACTTTGGTGTTTTGGGCCTATGAGGTTTTAGTTTAAGGGGGGGGGGGGGGGTGCAATTAGGACACACATTTTTTAAAAACATACAAACATTGTTTTTAAGTTGACTTTTGTATGTATTCATGACCCTCTTTTTGAAATTGAAAGTAAAAGTTAAGTTAAGTTTCATTTAATATAGGAAATTATTTTTTCATCTCCGGCTTTGAGGTTCGAACATGCGATCTTCCTGCTATGGGCTAGTGTAGCTTCCCACTGGACCACGGGAGTTCCAGTTTAATACATCGAAATTTTAATACTTAACTCTTTCATAAAGCAACGAAGTGAAAGTAATCAAATAATCAGCCTGTTTACTGTTTTCGTTTAGAAATTAAGTCTCGATATAACATAGAATTGTTGTAAAACCCATTATTTTGAGCAAATATAGGATGATATCATACTTTAGTCTGCCATTTTTTTCTAGACGTTTACCGGTTTCTTTATTTGAACAAAAGTGTTTTCGACATTTCCATAACCAGGCACATCAGAAACAATGTTCTGTTACATCTATTTCAACTTCGAAAAAAAAAAAATCATGACTTTTTGTCTTTTTTGTCTTTTTTTCAATTAATTTGGAAAGAAATGACCACAAATTGAGAGTGCATTTCAAGTAAATGATTGCGTTGGTACACTTTCAATCACTTTTTTCACTTAAGTACAAGTTTTAATCATACTTTGAATAGTTTCCCTCAAAAATACACGGCGAAGTTAATAAAAAAAAGTCATATTGCCCCTAAAATCAACAGTTTATTTTCCAATACTCGACGGAAATATTAAGTTCAAATAAAAAAAAAAAACACGGTTTTTACAGGAGAAAACGTTGTCCGTTAGGGGCGATTTGATACCAAACCGTACTCGAAAGAAGTTTTAGGCACCACTAATCACACAGCTGTGATATAGGGGATTGATTTGAGCCATTAACCACTTCTGTACGTCAACAAATGTCAAAGATTCAATACTTTGCGCAAGTTAGTTACCCAAAAATATAGCCCATCGGTACCAGAGTACCGATGGGAACAGGAAGGGGTTAAGAATGCTTAACCCTTTCACGTTCCGCCAAATTGGACGTAAACTTATGGAAATACACTATCAAAGTTCAATCGCATATAGCATTCGCACTGAGGCTTACATAAAGGTCGTTTTAGGTCCATTTGAGAGATAAATGATAAAATATTTCAAAAAATATAATATATCAGAAAATTTGTCTTTTGAAGTCACGTGTTATCTGTCCAAAAGTCACGTGACTTGCGAAAAAAAAGTAAAAAAATGCAAAAGTCTTCCGAAAAAGGTCGTGTGGAGACTTTTATAAGGGCTAATAGGATAAAGTTTAAGTGTCAAAGCAATGTCCTAAGTCTGATAGACACAGGAAAGTTACCATTATGGTATAGTTGGAGGAAATACGTGCTATATGCCCCCCAAACGTGGATGCCCGCAACATGCAAAATAACGGTTTTCAGCCGTTTTTTCGTCAAAATCTTATACTTGACACAAATTTTAGCTTAAATTATGTTTTTCCAAGCAGCACATGGAATTTTGACTTTGAAAGTAAAGATTCAATGAATTACCAATAATTACTTTGGTGTTTTGGGCCTATGAGGTTTTAGTTTAAGGGGGGGGGGGGGGGGGGGTGCAATTAGGACACACATTTTTTAAAAACATACAAACATTGTTTTTAAGTTGACTTTTGTATGTATTCATGACCCTCTTTTTGAAATTGAAAGTAAAAGTTAAGTTAAGTTTCATTTAATATAGGAAATTATTTTTTCATCTCCGGCTTTGAGGTTCGAACATGCGATCTTCCTGCTATGGGCTAGTGTAGCTTCCCACTGGACCACGGGAGTTCCAGTTTAATACATCGAAATTTTAATACTTAACTCTTTCATAAAGCAACGAAGTGAAAGTAATCAAATAATCAGCCTGTTTACTGTTTTCGTTTAGAAATTAAGTCTCGATATAACATAGAATTGTTGTAAAACCCATTATTTTGAGCAAATATAGGATGATATCATACTTTAGTCTGCCATTTTTTTCTAGACGTTTACCGGTTTCTTTATTTGAACAAAAGTGTTTTCGACATTTCCATAACCAGGCACATCAGAAACAATGTTCTGTTACATCTATTTCAACTTCGAAAAAAAAAAATCATGACTTTTTGTCTTTTTTGTCTTTTTTTCAATTAATTTGGAAAGAAATGACCACAAATTGAGAGTGCATTTCAAGTAAATGATTGCGTTGGTACACTTTCAATCACTTTTTTCACTTAAGTACAAGTTTTAATCATACTTTGAATAGTTTCCCTCAAAAATACACGGCGAAGTTAATAAAAAAAAGTCATATTGCCCCTAAAATCAACAGTTTATTTTCCAATACTCGACGGAAATATTAAGTTCAAATAAAAAAAAAAAACACGGTTTTTACAGGAGAAAACGTTGTCCGTTAGGGGCGATTTGATACCAAACCGTACTCGAAAGAAGTTTTAGGCACCACTAATCACACAGCTGTGATATAGGGGATTGATTTGAGCCATTAACCACTTCTGTACGTCAACAAATGTCAAAGATTCAATACTTTGCGCAAGTTAGTTACCCAAAAATATAGCCCATCGGTACCAGAGTACCGATGGGAACAGGAAGGGGTTAAGAATGCTTAACCCTTTCACGTTCCGCCAAATTGGACGTAAACTTATGGAAATACACTATCAAAGTTCAATCGCATATAGCATTCGCACTGAGGCTTACATAAAGGTCGTTTTAGGTCCATTTGAGAGATAAATGATAAAATATTTCAAAAAATATAATATATCAGAAAATTTGTCTTTTGAAGTCACGTGTTATCTGTCCAAAAGTCACGTGACTTGCGAAAAAAAAGTAAAAAAATGCAAAAGTCTTCCGAAAAAGGTCGTGTGGAGACTTTTATAAGGGCTAATAGGATAAAGTTTAAGTGTCAAAGCAATGTCCTAAGTCTGATAGACACAGGAAAGTTACCATTATGGTATAGTTGGAGGAAATACGTGCTATATGCCCCCCAAACGTGGATGCCCGCAACATGCAAAATAACGGTTTTCAGCCGTTTTTTCGTCAAAATCTTATACTTGACACAAATTTTAGCTTAAATTATGTTTTTCCAAGCAGCACATGGAATTTTGACTTTGAAAGTAAAGATTCAATGAATTACCAATAATTACTTTGGTGTTTTGGGCCTATGAGGTTTTAGTTTAAGGGGGGGGGGGGGGGGGGTGCAATTAGGACACACATTTTTTAAAAACATACAAACATTGTTTTTAAGTTGACTTTTGTATGTATTCATGACCCTCTTTTTGAAATTGAAAGTAAAAGTTAAGTTAAGTTTCATTTAATATAGGAAATTATTTTTTCATCTCCGGCTTTGAGGTTCGAACATGCGATCTTCCTGCTATGGGCTAGTGTAGCTTCCCACTGGACCACGGGAGTTCCAGTTTAATACATCGAAATTTTAATACTTAACTCTTTCATAAAGCAACGAAGTGAAAGTAATCAAATAATCAGCCTGTTTACTGTTTTCGTTTAGAAATTAAGTCTCGATATAACATAGAATTGTTGTAAAACCCATTATTTTGAGCAAATATAGGATGATATCATACTTTAGTCTGCCATTTTTTTCTAGACGTTTACCGGTTTCTTTATTTGAACAAAAGTGTTTTCGACATTTCCATAACCAGGCACATCAGAAACAATGTTCTGTTACATCTATTTCAACTTCGAAAAAAAAAAATCATGACTTTTTGTCTTTTTTGTCTTTTTTTCAATTAATTTGGAAAGAAATGACCACAAATTGAGAGTGCATTTCAAGTAAATGATTGCGTTGGTACACTTTCAATCACTTTTTTCACTTAAGTACAAGTTTTAATCATACTTTGAATAGTTTCCCTCAAAAATACACGGCGAAGTTAATAAAAAAAAGTCATATTGCCCCTAAAATCAACAGTTTATTTTCCAATACTCGACGGAAATATTAAGGTCAAATAAAAAAAAAAAACCCGGTTTTTACAGGAGAAAACGTTGTCCGTTAGGGGCGATTTGATACCAAACCGTACTCGAAAGAAGTTTTAGGCACCACTAATCACACAGCTGTGATATAGGGGATTGATTTGAGCCATTAACCACTTCTGTACGTCAACAAATGTCAAAGATTCAATACTTTGCGCAAGTTAGTTACCCAAAAATATAGCCCATCGGTACCAGAGTACCGATGGGAACAGGAAGGGGTTAAGAATGCTTAACCCTTTCACGTTCCGCCAAATTGGACGTAAACTTATGGAAATACACTATCAAAGTTCAATCGCATATAGCATTCGCACTGAGGCTTACATAAAGGTCGTTTTAGGTCCATTTGAGAGATAAATGATAAAATATTTCAAAAAATATAATATATCAGAAAATTTGTCTTTTGAAGTCACGTGTTATCTGTCCAAAAGTCACGTGACTTGCGAAAAAAAAGTAAAAAAATGCAAAAGTCTTCCGAAAAAGGTCGTGTGGAGACTTTTATAAGGGCTAATAGGATAAAGTTTAAGTGTCAAAGCAATGTCCTAAGTCTGATAGACACAGGAAAGTTACCATTATGGTATAGTTGGAGGAAATACGTGCTATATGCCCCCCAAACGTGGATGCCCGCAACATGCAAAATAACGGTTTTCAGCCGTTTTTTCGTCAAAATCTTATACTTGACACAAATTTTAGCTTAAATTATGTTTTTCCAAGCAGCACATGGAATTTTGACTTTGAAAGTAAAGATTCAATGAATTACCAATAATTACTTTGGTGTTTTGGGCCTATGAGGTTTTAGTTTAAGGGGGGGGGGGGGGGGGGTGCAATTAGGACACACATTTTTTAAAAACATACAAACATTGTTTTTAAGTTGACTTTTGTATGTATTCATGACCCTCTTTTTGAAATTGAAAGTAAAAGTTAAGTTAAGTTTCATTTAATATAGGAAATTATTTTTTCATCTCCGGCTTTGAGGTTCGAACATGCGATCTTCCTGCTATGGGCTAGTGTAGCTTCCCACTGGACCACGGGAGTTCCAGTTTAATACATCGAAATTTTAATACTTAACTCTTTCATAAAGCAACGAAGTGAAAGTAATCAAATAATCAGCCTGTTTACTGTTTTCGTTTAGAAATTAAGTCTCGATATAACATAGAATTGTTGTAAAACCCATTATTTTGAGCAAATATAGGATGATATCATACTTTAGTCTGCCATTTTTTTCTAGACGTTTACCGGTTTCTTTATTTGAACAAAAGTGTTTTCGACATTTCCATAACCAGGCACATCAGAAACAATGTTCTGTTACATCTATTTCAACTTCGAAAAAAAAAAAATCATGACTTTTTGTCTTTTTTGTCTTTTTTTCAATTAATTTGGAAAGAAATGACCACAAATTGAGAGTGCATTTCAAGTAAATGATTGCGTTGGTACACTTTCAATCACTTTTTTCACTTAAGTACAAGTTTTAATCATACTTTGAATAGTTTCCCTCAAAAATACACGGCGAAGTTAATAAAAAAAAGTCATATTGCCCCTAAAATCAACAGTTTATTTTCCAATACTCGACGGAAATATTAAGTTCAAATAAAAAAAAAAAACACGGTTTTTACAGGAGAAAACGTTGTCCGTTAGGGGCGATTTGATACCAAACCGTACTCGAAAGAAGTTTTAGGCACCACTAATCACACAGCTGTGATATAGGGGATTGATTTGAGCCATTAACCACTTCTGTACGTCAACAAATGTCAAAGATTCAATACTTTGCGCAAGTTAGTTACCCAAAAATATAGCCCATCGGTACCAGAGTACCGATGGGAACAGGAAGGGGTTAAGAATGCTTAACCCTTTCACGTTCCGCCAAATTGGACGTAAACTTATGGAAATACACTATCAAAGTTCAATCGCATATAGCATTCGCACTGAGGCTTACATAAAGGTCGTTTTAGGTCCATTTGAGAGATAAATGATAAAATATTTCAAAAAATATAATATATCAGAAAATTTGTCTTTTGAAGTCACGTGTTATCTGTCCAAAAGTCACGTGACTTGCGAAAAAAAAGTAAAAAAATGCAAAAGTCTTCCGAAAAAGGTCGTGTGGAGACTTTTATAAGGGCTAATAGGATAAAGTTTAAGTGTCAAAGCAATGTCCTAAGTCTGATAGACACAGGAAAGTTACCATTATGGTATAGTTGGAGGAAATACGTGCTATATGCCCCCCAAACGTGGATGCCCGCAACATGCAAAATAACGGTTTTCAGCCGTTTTTTCGTCAAAATCTTATACTTGACACAAATTTTAGCTTAAATTATGTTTTTCCAAGCAGCACATGGAATTTTGACTTTGAAAGTAAAGATTCAATGAATTACCAATAATTACTTTGGTGTTTTGGGCCTATGAGGTTTTAGTTTAAGGGGGGGGGGGGGGGGGTGCAATTAGGACACACATTTTTTAAAAACATACAAACATTGTTTTTAAGTTGACTTTTGTATGTATTCATGACCCTCTTTTTGAAATTGAAAGTAAAAGTTAAGTTAAGTTTCATTTAATATAGGAAATTATTTTTTCATCTCCGGCTTTGAGGTTCGAACATGCGATCTTCCTGCTATGGGCTAGTGTAGCTTCCCACTGGACCACGGGAGTTCCAGTTTAATACATCGAAATTTTAATACTTAACTCTTTCATAAAGCAACGAAGTGAAAGTAATCAAATAATCAGCCTGTTTACTGTTTTCGTTTAGAAATTAAGTCTCGATATAACATAGAATTGTTGTAAAACCCATTATTTTGAGCAAATATAGGATGATATCATACTTTAGTCTGCCATTTTTTTCTAGACGTTTACCGGTTTCTTTATTTGAACAAAAGTGTTTTCGACATTTCCATAACCAGGCACATCAGAAACAATGTTCTGTTACATCTATTTCAACTTCGAAAAAAAAAAAATCATGACTTTTTGTCTTTTTTGTCTTTTTTTCAATTAATTTGGAAAGAAATGACCACAAATTGAGAGTGCATTTCAAGTAAATGATTGCGTTGGTACACTTTCAATCACTTTTTTCACTTAAGTACAAGTTTTAATCATACTTTGAATAGTTTCCCTCAAAAATACACGGCGAAGTTAATAAAAAAAAGTCATATTGCCCCTAAAATCAACAGTTTATTTTCCAATACTCGACGGAAATATTAAGTTCAAATAAAAAAAAAAAACACGGTTTTTACAGGAGAAAACGTTGTCCGTTAGGGGCGATTTGATACCAAACCGTACTCGAAAGAAGTTTTAGGCACCACTAATCACACAGCTGTGATATAGGGGATTGATTTGAGCCATTAACCACTTCTGTACGTCAACAAATGTCAAAGATTCAATACTTTGCGCAAGTTAGTTACCCAAAAATATAGCCCATCGGTACCAGAGTACCGATGGGAACAGGAAGGGGTTAAGAATGCTTAACCCTTTCACGTTCCGCCAAATTGGACGTAAACTTATGGAAATACACTATCAAAGTTCAATCGCATATAGCATTCGCACTGAGGCTTACATAAAGGTCGTTTTAGGTCCATTTGAGAGATAAATGATAAAATATTTCAAAAAATATAATATATCAGAAAATTTGTCTTTTGAAGTCACGTGTTATCTGTCCAAAAGTCACGTGACTTGCGAAAAAAAAGTAAAAAAATGCAAAAGTCTTCCGAAAAAGGTCGTGTGGAGACTTTTATAAGGGCTAATAGGATAAAGTTTAAGTGTCAAAGCAATGTCCTAAGTCTGATAGACACAGGAAAGTTACCATTATGGTATAGTTGGAGGAAATACGTGCTATATGCCCCCCAAACGTGGATGCCCGCAACATGCAAAATAACGGTTTTCAGCCGTTTTTTCGTCAAAATCTTATACTTGACACAAATTTTAGCTTAAATTATGTTTTTCCAAGCAGCACATGGAATTTTGACTTTGAAAGTAAAGATTCAATGAATTACCAATAATTACTTTGGTGTTTTGGGCCTATGAGGTTTTAGTTTAAGGGGGGGGGGGGGGGTGCAATTAGGACACACATTTTTTAAAAACATACAAACATTGTTTTTAAGTTGACTTTTGTATGTATTCATGACCCTCTTTTTGAAATTGAAAGTAAAAGTTAAGTTAAGTTTCATTTAATATAGGAAATTATTTTTTCATCTCCGGCTTTGAGGTTCGAACATGCGATCTTCCTGCTATGGGCTAGTGTAGCTTCCCACTGGACCACGGGAGTTCCAGTTTAATACATCGAAATTTTAATACTTAACTCTTTCATAAAGCAACGAAGTGAAAGTAATCAAATAATCAGCCTGTTTACTGTTTTCGTTTAGAAATTAAGTCTCGATATAACATAGAATTGTTGTAAAACCCATTATTTTGAGCAAATATAGGATGATATCATACTTTAGTCTGCCATTTTTTTCTAGACGTTTACCGGTTTCTTTATTTGAACAAAAGTGTTTTCGACATTTCCATAACCAGGCACATCAGAAACAATGTTCTGTTACATCTATTTCAACTTCGAAAAAAAAAAAATCATGACTTTTTGTCTTTTTTGTCTTTTTTTCAATTAATTTGGAAAGAAATGACCACAAATTGAGAGTGCATTTCAAGTAAATGATTGCGTTGGTACACTTTCAATCACTTTTTTCACTTAAGTACAAGTTTTAATCATACTTTGAATAGTTTCCCTCAAAAATACACGGCGAAGTTAATAAAAAAAAGTCATATTGCCCCTAAAATCAACAGTTTATTTTCCAATACTCGACGGAAATATTAAGTTCAAATAAAAAAAAAAAACACGGTTTTTACAGGAGAAAACGTTGTCCGTTAGGGGCGATTTGATACCAAACCGTACTCGAAAGAAGTTTTAGGCACCACTAATCACACAGCTGTGATATAGGGGATTGATTTGAGCCATTAACCACTTCTGTACGTCAACAAATGTCAAAGATTCAATACTTTGCGCAAGTTAGTTACCCAAAAATATAGCCCATCGGTACCAGAGTACCGATGGGAACAGGAAGGGGTTAAGAATGCTTAACCCTTTCACGTTCCGCCAAATTGGACGTAAACTTATGGAAATACACTATCAAAGTTCAATCGCATATAGCATTCGCACTGAGGCTTACATAAAGGTCGTTTTAGGTCCATTTGAGAGATAAATGATAAAATATTTCAAAAAATATAATATATCAGAAAATTTGTCTTTTGAAGTCACGTGTTATCTGTCCAAAAGTCACGTGACTTGCGAAAAAAAAGTAAAAAAATGCAAAAGTCTTCCGAAAAAGGTCGTGTGGAGACTTTTATAAGGGCTAATAGGATAAAGTTTAAGTGTCAAAGCAATGTCCTAAGTCTGATAGACACAGGAAAGTTACCATTATGGTATAGTTGGAGGAAATACGTGCTATATGCCCCCCAAACGTGGATGCCCGCAACATGCAAAATAACGGTTTTCAGCCGTTTTTTCGTCAAAATCTTATACTTGACACAAATTTTAGCTTAAATTATGTTTTTCCAAGCAGCACATGGAATTTTGACTTTGAAAGTAAAGATTCAATGAATTACCAATAATTACTTTGGTGTTTTGGGCCTATGAGGTTTTAGTTTAAGGGGGGGGGGGGGTGCAATTAGGACACACATTTTTTAAAAACATACAAACATTGTTTTTAAGTTGACTTTTGTATGTATTCATGACCCTCTTTTTGAAATTGAAAGTAAAAGTTAAGTTAAGTTTCATTTAATATAGGAAATTATTTTTTCATCTCCGGCTTTGAGGTTCGAACATGCGATCTTCCTGCTATGGGCTAGTGTAGCTTCCCACTGGACCACGGGAGTTCCAGTTTAATACATCGAAATTTTAATACTTAACTCTTTCATAAAGCAACGAAGTGAAAGTAATCAAATAATCAGCCTGTTTACTGTTTTCGTTTAGAAATTAAGTCTCGATATAACATAGAATTGTTGTAAAACCCATTATTTTGAGCAAATATAGGATGATATCATACTTTAGTCTGCCATTTTTTTCTAGACGTTTACCGGTTTCTTTATTTGAACAAAAGTGTTTTCGACATTTCCATAACCAGGCACATCAGAAACAATGTTCTGTTACATCTATTTCAACTTCGAAAAAAAAAAAATCATGACTTTTTGTCTTTTTTGTCTTTTTTTCAATTAATTTGGAAAGAAATGACCACAAATTGAGAGTGTATTTCAAGTAAATGATTGCGTTGGTACACTTTCAATCACTTTTTTCACTTAAGTACAAGTTTTAATCATACTTTGAATAGTTTCCCTCAAAAATACACGGCGAAGTTAATAAAAAAAAGTCATATTGCCCCTAAAATCAACAGTTTATTTTCCAATACTCGACGGAAATATTAAGTTCAAATAAAAAAAAAAAACACGGTTTTTACAGGAGAAAACGTTGTCCGTTAGGGGCGATTTGATACCAAACCGTACTCGAAAGAAGTTTTAGGCACCACTAATCACACAGCTGTGATATAGGGGATTGATTTGAGCCATTAACCACTTCTGTACGTCAACAAATGTCAAAGATTCAATACTTTGCGCAAGTTAGTTACCCAAAAATATAGC
The DNA here is from genome assembly GCF_036588685.1 of Mytilus trossulus. NCBI lineage: Eukaryota > Metazoa > Mollusca > Bivalvia > Mytilida > Mytilidae > Mytilus > Mytilus trossulus. Next base: position 3,657,339 of record NC_086386.1, read on the forward strand.
CCATCGGTACCAGAGTACCGATGGGAACAGGAAGGGGTTAAGAATGCTTAACCCTTTCACGTTCCGCCAAATTGGACGTAAACTTATGGAAATACACTATCAAAGTTCAATCGCATATAGCATTCGCACTGAGGCTTACATAAAGGTCGTTTTAGGTCCATTTGAGAGATAAATGATAAAATATTTCAAAAAATATAATATATCAGAAAATTTGTCTTTTGAAGTCACGTGTTATCTGTCCAAAAGTCACGTGACTTGCGAAAAAAAAGTAAAAAAATGCAAAAGTCTTCCGAAAAAGGTCGTGTGGAGACTTTTATAAGGGCTAATAGGATAAAGTTTAAGTGTCAAAGCAATGTCCTAAGTCTGATAGACACAGGAAAGTTACCATTATGGTATAGTTGGAGGAAATACGTGCTATATGCCCCCCAAACGTGGATGCCCGCAACATGCAAAATAACGGTTTTCAGCCGTTTTTTCGTCAAAATCTTATACTTGACACAAATTTTAGCTTAAATTATGTTTTTCCAAGCAGCACATGGAATTTTGACTTTGAAAGTAAAGATTCAATGAATTACCAATAATTACTTTGGTGTTTTGGGCCTATGAGGTTTTAGTTTAAGGGGGGGGGGGGGGTGCAATTAGGACACACATTTTTTAAAAACATACAAACATTGTTTTTAAGTTGACTTTTGTATGTATTCATGACCCTCTTTTTGAAATTGAAAGTAAAAGTTAAGTTAAGTTTCATTTAATATAGGAAATTATTTTTTCATCTCCGGCTTTGAGGTTCGAACATGCGATCTTCCTGCTATGGGCTAGTGTAGCTTCCCACTGGACCACGGGAGTTCCAGTTTAATACATCGAAATTTTAATACTTAACTCTTTCATAAAGCAACGAAGTGAAAGTAATCAAATAATCAGCCTGTTTACTGTTTTCGTTTAGAAATTAAGTCTCGATATAACATAGAATTGTTGTAAAACCCATTATTTTGAGCAAATATAGGATGATATCATACTTTAGTCTGCCATTTTTTTCTAGACGTTTACCGGTTTCTTTATTTGAACAAAAGTGTTTTCGACATTTCCATAACCAGGCACATCAGAAACAATGTTCTGTTACATCTATTTCAACTTCGAAAAAAAAAAAATCATGACTTTTTGTCTTTTTTGTCTTTTTTTCAATTAATTTGGAAAGAAATGACCACAAATTGAGAGTGCATTTCAAGTAAATGATTGCGTTGGTACACTTTCAATCACTTTTTTCACTTAAGTACAAGTTTTAATCATACTTTGAATAGTTTCCCTCAAAAATACACGGCGAAGTTAATAAAAAAAAGTCATATTGCCCCTAAAATCAACAGTTTATTTTCCAATACTCGACGGAAATATTAAGTTCAAATAAAAAAAAAAAACACGGTTTTTACAGGAGAAAACGTTGTCCGTTAGGGGCGATTTGATACCAAACCGTACTCGAAAGAAGTTTTAGGCACCACTAATCACACAGCTGTGATATAGGGGATTGATTTGAGCCATTAACCACTTCTGTACGTCAACAAATGTCAAAGATTCAATACTTTGCGCAAGTTAGTTACCCAAAAATATAGCCCATCGGTACCAGAGTACCGATGGGAACAGGAAGGGGTTAAGAATGCTTAACCCTTTCACGTTCCGCCAAATTGGACGTAAACTTATGGAAATACACTATCAAAGTTCAATCGCATATAGCATTCGCACTGAGGCTTACATAAAGGTCGTTTTAGGTCCATTTGAGAGATAAATGATAAAATATTTCAAAAAATATAATATATCAGAAAATTTGTCTTTTGAAGTCACGTGTTATCTGTCCAAAAGTCACGTGACTTGCGAAAAAAAAGTAAAAAAATGCAAAAGTCTTCCGAAAAAGGTCGTGTGGAGACTTTTATAAGGGCTAATAGGATAAAGTTTAAGTGTCAAAGCAATGTCCTAAGTCTGATAGACACAGGAAAGTTACCATTATGGTATAGTTGGAGGAAATACGTGCTATATGCCCCCCAAACGTGGATGCCCGCAACATGCAAAATAACGGTTTTCAGCCGTTTTTTCGTCAAAATCTTATACTTGACACAAATTTTAGCTTAAATTATGTTTTTCCAAGCAGCACATGGAATTTTGACTTTGAAAGTAAAGATTCAATGAATTACCAATAATTACTTTGGTGTTTTGGGCCTATGAGGTTTTAGTTTAAGGGGGGGGGGGGGTGCAATTAGGACACACATTTTTTAAAAACATACAAACATTGTTTTTAAGTTGACTTTTGTATGTATTCATGACCCTCTTTTTGAAATTGAAAGTAAAGTTAAGTTAAGTTTCATTTAATATAGGAAATTATTTTTTCATCTCCGGCTTTGAGGTTCGAACATGCGATCTTCCTGCTATGGGCTAGTGTAGCTTCCCACTGGACCACGGGAGTTCCAGTTTAATACATCGAAATTTTAATACTTAACTCTTTCATAAAGCAACGAAGTGAAAGTAATCAAATAATCAGCCTGTTTACTGTTTTCGTTTAGAAATTAAGTCTCGATATAACATAGAATTGTTGTAAAACCCATTATTTTGAGCAAATATAGGATGATATCATACTTTAGTCTGCCATTTTTTTCTAGACGTTTACCGGTTTCTTTATTTGAACAAAAGTGTTTTCGACATTTCCATAACCAGGCACATCAGAAACAATATTCTGTTACATCTATTTCAACTTCGAAAAAAAAAAAATCATGACTTTTTGTCTTTTTTGTCTTTTTTTCAATTAATTTGGAAAGAAATGACCACAAATTGAGAGTGCATTTCAAGTAAATGATTGCGTTGGTACACTTTCAATCACTTTTTTCACTTAAGTACAAGTTTTAATCATACTTTGAATAGTTTCCCTCAAAAATACACGGCGAAGTTAATAAAAAAAAGTCATATTGCCCCTAAAATCAACAGTTTATTTTCCAATACTCGACGGAAATATTAAGTTCAAATAAAAAAAACAAACACGGTTTTTACAGGAGAAAACGTTGTCCGTTAGGGGCGATTTGATACCAAACCGTACTCGAAAGAAGTTTTAGGCACCACTAATCACACAGCTGTGATATAGGGGATTGATTTGAGCCATTAACCACTTCTGTACGTCAACAAATGTCAAAGATTCAATACTTTGCGCAAGTTAGTTACCCAAAAATATAGCCCATCGGTACCAGAGTACCGATGGGAACAGGAAGGGGTTAAGAATGCTTAACCCTTTCACGTTCCGCCAAATTGGACGTAAACTTATGGAAATACACTATCAAAGTTCAATCGCATATAGCATTCGCACTGAGGCTTACATAAAGGTCGTTTTAGGTCCATTTGAGAGATAAATGATAAAATATTTCAAAAAATATAATATATCAGAAAATTTGTCTTTTGAAGTCACGTGTTATCTGTCCAAAAGTCACGTGACTTGCGAAAAAAAAGTAAAAAAATGCAAAAGTCTTCCGAAAAAGGTCGTGTGGAGACTTTTATAAGGGCTAATAGGATAAAGTTTAAGTGTCAAAGCAATGTCCTAAGTCTGATAGACACAGGAAAGTTACCATTATGGTATAGTTGGAGGAAATACGTGCTATATGCCCCCCAAACGTGGATGCCCGCAACATGCAAAATAACGGTTTTCAGCCGTTTTTTCGTCAAAATCTTATACTTGACACAAATTTTAGCTTAAATTATGTTTTTCCAAGCAGCACATGGAATTTTGACTTTGAAAGTAAAGATTCAATGAATTACCAATAATTACTTTGGTGTTTTGGGCCTATGAGGTTTTAGTTTAAGGGGGGGGGGGGGTGCAATTAGGACACACATTTTTTAAAAACATACAAACATTGTTTTTAAGTTGACTTTTGTATGTATTCATGACCCTCTTTTTGAAATTGAAAGTAAAAGTTAAGTTAAGTTTCATTTAATAGAGGAAATTATTTTTTCATCTCCGGCTTTGAGGTTCGAACATGCGATCTTCCTGCTATGGGCTAGTGTAGCTTCCCACTGGAGCACGGGAGTTCCAGTTTAATACATCGAAATTTTAATACTTAACTCTTTCATAAAGCAACGAAGTGAAAGTAATCAAATAATCAGCCTGTTTACTGTTTTCGTTTAGAAATTAAGTCTCGATATAACATAGAATTGTTGTAAAACCCATTATTTTGAGCAAATATAGGATGATATCATACTTTAGTCTGCCATTTTTTTCTAGACGTTTACCGGTTTCTTTATTTGAACAAAAGTGTTTTCGACATTTCCATAACCAGGCACATCAGAAACAATGTTCTGTTACATCTATTTCAACTTCGAAAAAAAAAAATCATGACTTTTTGTCTTTTTTGTCTTTTTTTCAATTAATTTGGAAAGAAATGACCACAAATTGAGAGTGCATTTCAAGTAAATGATTGCGTTGGTACACTTTCAATCACTTTTTTCACTTAAGTACAAGTTTTAATCATACTTTGAATAGTTTCCCTCAAAAATACACGGCGAAGTTAATAAAAAAAAGTCATATTGCCCCTAAAATCAACAGTTTATTTTCCAATACTCGACGGAAATATTAAGTTCAAATAAAAAAAAAAAACACGGTTTTTACAGGAGAAAACGTTGTCCGTTAGGGGCGATTTGATACCAAACCGTACTCGAAAGAAGTTTTAGGCACCACTAATCACACAGCTGTGATATAGGGGATTGATTTGAGCCATTAACCACTTCTGTACGTCAACAAATGTCAAAGATTCAATACTTTGCGCAAGTTAGTTACCCAAAAATATAGCCCATCGGTACCAGAGTACCGATGGGAACAGGAAGGGGTTAAGAATGCTTAACCCTTTCACGTTCCGCCAAATTGGACGTAAACTTATGGAAATACACTATCAAAGTTCAATCGCATATAGCATTCGCACTGAGGCTTACATAAAGGTCGTTTTAGGTCCATTTGAGAGATAAATGATAAAATATTTCAAAAAATATAATATATCAGAAAATTTGTCTTTTGAAGTCACGTGTTATCTGTCCAAAAGTCACGTGACTTGCGAAAAAAAAGTAAAAAAATGCAAAAGTCTTCCGAAAAAGGTCGTGTGGAGACTTTTATAAGGGCTAATAGGATAAAGTTTAAGTGTCAAAGCAATGTCCTAAGTCTGATAGACACAGGAAAGTTACCATTATGGTATAGTTGGAGGAAATACGTGCTATATGCCCCCCAAACGTGGATGCCCGCAACATGCAAAATAACGGTTTTCAGCCGTTTTTTCGTCAAAATCTTATACTTGACACAAATTTTAGCTTAAATTATGTTTTTCCAAGCAGCACATGGAATTTTGACTTTGAAAGTAAAGATTCAATGAATTACCAATAATTACTTTGGTGTTTTGGGCCTATGAGGTTTTAGTTTAAGGGGGGGGGGGGTGCAATTAGGACACACATTTTTTAAAAACATACAAACATTGTTTTTAAGTTGACTTTTGTATGTATTCATGACCCTCTTTTTGAAATTGAAAGTAAAGTTAAGTTAAGTTTCATTTAATATAGGAAATTATTTTTTCATCTCCGGCTTTGAGGTTCGAACATGCGATCTTCCTGCTATGGGCTAGTGTAGCTTCCCACTGGACCACGGGAGTTCCAGTTTAATACATCGAAATTTTAATACTTAACTCTTTCATAAAGCAACGAAGTGAAAGTAATCAAATAATCAGCCTGTTTACTGTTTTCGTTTAGAAATTAAGTCTCGATATAACATAGAATTGTTGTAAAACCCATTATTTTGAGCAAATATAGGATGATATCATACTTTAGTCTGCCATTTTTTTTCTAGACGTTTACCGGTTTCTTTATTTGAACAAAAGTGTTTTCGACATTTCCATAACCAGGCACATCAGAAACAATGTTCTGTTACATCTATTTCAACTTCGAAAAAAAAAAAATCATGACTTTTTGTCTTTTTTGTCTTTTTTTCAATTAATTTGGAAAGAAATGACCACAAATTGAGAGTGCATTTCAAGTAAATGATTGCGTTGGTACACTTTCAATCACTTTTTTCACTTAAGTACAAGTTTTAATCATACTTTGAATAGTTTCCCTCAAAAATACACGGCGAAGTTAATAAAAAAAAGTCATATTGCCCCTAAAATCAACAGTTTATTTTCCAATACTCGACGGAAATATTAAGTTCAAATAAAAAAAAAAAACACGGTTTTTACAGGAGAAAACGTTGTCCGTTAGGGGCGATTTGATACCAAACCGTACTCGAAAGAAGTTTTAGGCACCACTAATCACACAGCTGTGATATAGGGGATTGATTTGAGCCATTAACCACTTCTGTACGTCAACAAATGTCAAAGATTCAATACTTTGCGCAAGTTAGTTACCCAAAAATATAGCCCATCGGTACCAGAGTACCGATGGGAACAGGAAGGGGTTAAGAATGCTTAACCCTTTCACGTTCCGCCAAATTGGACGTAAACTTATGGAAATACACTATCAAAGTTCAATCGCATATAGCATTCGCACTGAGGCTTACATAAAGGTCGTTTTAGGTCCATTTGAGAGATAAATGATAAAATATTTCAAAAAATATAATATATCAGAAAATTTGTCTTTTGAAGTCACGTGTTATCTGTCCAAAAGTCACGTGACTTGCGAAAAAAAAGTAAAAAAATGCCAAAATCTTCCGAAAAAGGTCGTGTGGAGACTTTTATAAGGGCTAATAGGATAAAGTTTAAGTGTCAAAGCAATGTCCTAAGTCTGATAGACACAGGAAAGTTACCATTATGGTATAGTTGGAGGAAATACGTGCTATATGCCCCCCAAACGTGGATGCCCGCAACATGCAAAATAACGGTTTTCAGCCGTTTTTTCGTCAAAATCTTATACTTGACACAAATTTTAGCTTAAATTATGTTTTTCCAAGCAGCACATGGAATTTTGACTTTGAAAGTAAAGATTCAATGAATTACCAATAATTACTTTGGTGTTTTGGGCCTATGAGGTTTTAGTTTAAGGGGGGGGGGGGGGGGTGCAATTAGGACACACATTTTTAAAAAACATACAAACATTGTTTTTAAGTTGACTTTTGTATGTATTCATGACCCTCTTTTTGAAATTGAAAGTAAAGTTAAGTTAAGTTTCATTTAATATAGGAAATTATTTTTTCATCTCCGGCTTTGAGGTTCGAACATGCGATCTTCCTGCTATGGGCTAGTGTAGCTTCCCACTGGACCACGGGAGTTCCAGTTTAATACATCGAAATTTTAATACTTAACTCTTTCATAAAGCAACGAAGTGAAAGTAATCAAATAATCAGCCTGTTTACTGTTTTCGTTTAGAAATTAAGTCTCGATATAACATAGAATTGTTGTAAAACCCATTATTTTGAGCAAATATAGGATGATATCATACTTTAGTCTGCCATTTTTTTTCTAGACGTTTACCGGTTTCTTTATTTGAACAAAAGTGTTTTCGACATTTCCATAACCAGGCACATCAGAAACAATGTTCTGTTACATCTATTTCAACTTCGAAAAAAAAAAAATCATGACTTTTTGTCTTTTTTGTCTTTTTTTCAATTAATTTGGAAAGAAATGACCACAAATTGAGAGTGCATTTCAAGTAAATGATTGCGTTGGTACACTTTCAATCACTTTTTTCACTTAAGTACAAGTTTTAATCATACTTTGAATAGTTTCCCTCAAAAATACACGGCGAAGTTAATAAAAAAAAGTCATATTGCCCCTAAAATCAACAGTTTATTTTCCAATACTCGACGGAAATATTAAGTTCAAATAAAAAAAAAAAACACGGTTTTTACAGGAGAAAACGTTGTCCGTTAGGGGCGATTTGATACCAAACCGTACTCGAAAGAAGTTTTAGGCACCACTAATCACACAGCTGTGATATAGGGGATTGATTTGAGCCATTAACCACTTCTGTACGTCAACAAATGTCAAAGATTCAATACTTTGCGCAAGTTAGTTACCCAAAAATATAGCCCATCGGTACCAGAGTACCGATGGGAACAGGAAGGGGTTAAGAATGCTTAACCCTTTCACGTTCCGCCAAATTGGACGTAAACTTATGGAAATACACTATCAAAGTTCAATCGCATATAGCATTCGCACTGAGGCTTACATAAAGGTCGTTTTAGGTCCATTTGAGAGATAAATGATAAAATATTTCAAAAAATATAATATATCAGAAAATTTGTCTTTTGAAGTCACGTGTTATCTGTCCAAAAGTCACGTGACTTGCGAAAAAAAAGTAAAAAAATGCAAAAGTCTTCCGAAAAAGGTCGTGTGGAGACTTTTATAAGGGCTAATAGGATAAAGTTTAAGTGTCAAAGCAATGTCCTAAGTCTGATAGACACAGGAAAGTTACCATTATGGTATAGTTGGAGGAAATACGTGCTATATGCCCCCCAAACGTGGATGCCCGCAACATGCAAAATAACGGTTTTCAGCCGTTTTTTCGTCAAAATCTTATACTTGACACAAATTTTAGCTTAAATTATGTTTTTCCAAGCAGCACATGGAATTTTGACTTTGAAAGTAAAGATTCAATGAATTACCAATAATTACTTTGGTGTTTTGGGCCTATGAGGTTTTAGTTTAAGGGGGGGGGGGGGTGCAATTAGGACACACATTTTTTAAAAACATACAAACATTGTTTTTAAGTTGACTTTTGTATGTATTCATGACCCTCTTTTTGAAATTGAAAGTAAAGTTAAGTTAAGTTTCATTTAATATAGGAAATTATTTTTTCATCTCCGGCTTTGAGGTTCGAACATGCGATCTTCCTGCTATGGGCTAGTGTAGCTTCCCACTGGACCACGGGAGTTCCAGTTTAATACATCGAAATTTTAATACTTAACTCTTTCATAAAGCAACGAAGTGAAAGTAATCAAATAATCAGCCTGTTTACTGTTTTCGTTTAGAAATTAAGTCTCGATATAACATAGAATTGTTGTAAAACCCATTATTTTGAGCAAATATAGGATGATATCATACTTTAGTCTGCCATTTTTTTTCTAGACGTTTACCGGTTTCTTTATTTGAACAAAAGTGTTTTCGACATTTCCATAACCAGGCACATCAGAAACAATGTTCTGTTACATCTATTTCAACTTCGAAAAAAAAAAAATCATGACTTTTTGTCTTTTTTGTCTTTTTTTCAATTAATTTGGAAAGAAATGACCACAAATTGAGAGTGCATTTCAAGTAAATGATTGCGTTGGTACACTTTCAATCACTTTTTTCACTTAAGTACAAGTTTTAATCATACTTTGAATAGTTTCCCTCAAAAATACACGGCGAAGTTAATAAAAAAAAGTCATATTGCCCCTAAAATCAACAGTTTATTTTCCAATACTCGACGGAAATATTAAGTTCAAATAAAAAAAAAAAACACGGTTTTTACAGGAGAAAACGTTGTCCGTTAGGGGCGATTTGATACCAAACCGTACTCGAAAGAAGTTTTAGGCACCACTAATCACACAGCTGTGATATAGGGGATTGATTTGAGCCATTAACCACTTCTGTACGTCAACAAATGTCAAAGATTCAATACTTTGCGCAAGTTAGTTACCCAAAAATATAGCCCATCGGTACCAGAGTACCGATGGGAACAGGAAGGGGTTAAGAATGCTTAACCCTTTCACGTTCCGCCAAATTGGACGTAAACTTATGGAAATACACTATCAAAGTTCAATCGCATATAGCATTCGCACTGAGGCTTACATAAAGGTCGTTTTAGGTCCATTTGAGAGATAAATGATAAAATATTTCAAAAAATATAATATATCAGAAAATTTGTCTTTTGAAGTCACGTGTTATCTGTCCAAAAGTCACGTGACTTGCGAAAAAAAAGTAAAAAAATGCAAAAGTCTTCCGAAAAAGGTCGTGTGGAGACTTTTATAAGGGCTAATAGGATAAAGTTTAAGTGTCAAAGCAATGTCCTAAGTCTGATAGACACAGGAAAGTTACCATTATGGTATAGTTGGAGGAAATACGTGCTATATGCCCCCCAAACGTGGATGCCCGCAACATGCAAAATAACGGTTTTCAGCCGTTTTTTCGTCAAAATCTTATACTTGACACAAATTTTAGCTTAAATTATGTTTTTCCAAGCAGCACATGGAATTTTGACTTTGAAAGTAAAGATTCAATGAATTACCAATAATTACTTTGGTGTTTTGGGCCTATGAGGTTTTAGTTTAAGGGGGGGGGGGGGTGCAATTAGGACACACATTTTTTAAAAACATACAAACATTGTTTTTAAGTTGACTTTTGTATGTATTCATGACCCTCTTTTTGAAATTGAAAGTAAAGTTAAGTTAAGTTTCATTTAATATAGGAAATTATTTTTTCATCTCCGGCTTTGAGGTTCGAACATGCGATCTTCCTGCTATGGGCTAGTGTAGCTTCCCACTGGACCACGGGAGTTCCAGTTTAATACATCGAAATTTTAATACTTAACTCTTTCATAAAGCAACGAAGTGAAAGTAATCAAATAATCAGCCTGTTTACTGTTTTCGTTTAGAAATTAAGTCTCGATATAACATAGAATTGTTGTAAAACCCATTATTTTGAGCAAATATAGGATGATATCATACTTTAGTCTGCCATTTTTTTTCTAGACGTTTACCGGTTTCTTTATTTGAACAAAAGTGTTTTCGACATTTCCATAACCAGGCACATCAGAAACAATGTTCTGTTACATCTATTTCAACTTCGAAAAAAAAAAAATCATGACTTTTTGTCTTTTTTGTCTTTTTTTCAATTAATTTGGAAAGAAATGACCACAAATTGAGAGTGCATTTCAAGTAAATGATTGCGTTGGTACACTTTCAATCACTTTTTTCACTTAAGTACAAGTTTTAATCATACTTTGAATAGTTTCCCTCAAAAATACACGGCGAAGTTAATAAAAAAAAGTCATATTGCCCCTAAAATCAACAGTTTATTTTCCAATACTCGACGGAAATATTAAGTTCAAATAAAAAAAAAAAACACGGTTTTTACAGGAGAAAACGTTGTCCGTTAGGGGCGATTTGATACCAAACCGTACTCGAAAGAAGTTTTAGGCACCACTAATCACACAGCTGTGATATAGGGGATTGATTTGAGCCATTAACCACTTCTGTACGTCAACAAATGTCAAAGATTCAATACTTTGCGCAAGTTAGTTACCCAAAAATATAGCCCATCGGTACCAGAGTACCGATGGGAACAGGAAGGGGTTAAGAATGCTTAACCCTTTCACGTTCCGCCAAATTGGACGTAAACTTATGGAAATACACTATCAAAGTTCAATCGCATATAGCATTCGCACTGAGGCTTACATAAAGGTCGTTTTAGGTCCATTTGAGAGATAAATGATAAAATATTTCAAAAAATATAATATATCAGAAAATTTGTCTTTTGAAGTCACGTGTTATCTGTCCAAAAGTCACGTGACTTGCGAAAAAAAAGTAAAAAAATGCAAAAGTCTTCCGAAAAAGGTCGTGTGGAGACTTTTATAAGGGCTAATAGGATAAAGTTTAAGTGTCAAAGCAATTTCCTAAGTCTGATAGACACAGGAAAGTTACCATTATGGTATAGTTGGAGGAAATACGTGCTATATGCCCCCCAAACGTGGATGCCCGCAACATGCAAAATAACGGTTTTCAGCCGTTTTTTCGTCAAAATCTTATACTTGACACAAATTTTAGCTTAAATTATGTTTTTCCAAGCAGCACATGGAATTTTGACTTTGAAAGTAAAGATTCAATGAATTACCAATAATTACTTTGGTGTTTTGGGCCTATGAGGTTTTAGTTTAAGGGGGGGGGGGGGGGGTGCAATTAGGACACACATTTTTAAAAAACATACAAACATTGTTTTTAAGTTGACTTTTGTATGTATTCATGACCCTCTTTTTGAAATTGAAAGTAAAGTTAAGTTAAGTTTCATTTAATATAGGAAATTATTTTTTCATCTCCGGCTTTGAGGTTCGAACATGCGATCTTCCTGCTATGGGCTAGTGTAGCTTCCCACTGGACCACGGGAGTTCCAGTTTAATACATCGAAATTTTAATACTTAACTCTTTCATAAAGCAACGAAGTGAAAGTAATCAAATAATCAGCCTGTTTACTGTTTTCGTTTAGAAATTAAGTCTCGATATAACATAGAATTGTTGTAAAACCCATTATTTTGAGCAAATATAGGATGATATCATACTTTAGTCTGCCATTTTTTTTCTAGACGTTTACCGGTTTCTTTATTTGAACAAAAGTGTTTTCGACATTTCCATAACCAGGCACATCAGAAACAATGTTCTGTTACATCTATTTCAACTTCGAAAAAAAAAAAATCATGACTTTTTGTCTTTTTTGTCTTTTTTTCAATTAATTTGGAAAGAAATGACCACAAATTGAGAGTGCATTTCAAGTAAATGATTGCGTTGGTACACTTTCAATCACTTTTTTCACTTAAGTACAAGTTTTAATCATACTTTGAATAGTTTCCCTCAAAAATACACGGCGAAGTTAATAAAAAAAAGTCATATTGCCCCTAAAATCAACAGTTTATTTTCCAATACTCGACGGAAATATTAAGTTCAAATAAAAAAAAAAAACACGGTTTTTACAGGAGAAAACGTTGTCCGTTAGGGGCGATTTGATACCAAACCGTACTCGAAAGAAGTTTTAGGCACCACTAATCACACAGCTGTGATATAGGGGATTGATTTGAGCCATTAACCACTTCTGTACGTCAACAAATGTCAAAGATTCAATACTTTGCGCAAGTTAGTTACCCAAAAATATAGCCCATCGGTACCAGAGTACCGATGGGAACAGGAAGGGGTTAAGAATGCTTAACCCTTTCACGTTCCGCCAAATTGGACGTAAACTTATGGAAATACACTATCAAAGTTCAATCGCATATAGCATTCGCACTGAGGCTTACATAAAGGTCGTTTTAGGTCCATTTGAGAGATAAATGATAAAATATTTCAAAAAATATAATATATCAGAAAATTTGTCTTTTGAAGTCACGTGTTATCTGTCCAAAAGTCACGTGACTTGCGAAAAAAAAGTAAAAAAATGCAAAAGTCTTCCGAAAAAGGTCGTGTGGAGACTTTTATAAGGGCTAATAGGATAAAGTTTAAGTGTCAAAGCAATTTCCTAAGTCTGATAGACACAGGAAAGTTACCATTATGGTATAGTTGGAGGAAATACGTGCTATATGCCCCCCAAACGTGGATGCCCGCAACATGCAAAATAACGGTTTTCAGCCGTTTTTTCGTCAAAATCTTATACTTGACACAAATTTTAGCTTAAATTATGTTTTTCCAAGCAGCACATGGAATTTTGACTTTGAAAGTAAAGATTCAATGAATTACCAATAATTACTTTGGTGTTTTGGGCCTATGAGGTTTTAGTTTAAGGGGGGGGGGGGGGGGGGTGCAATTAGGACACACATTTTTAAAAAACATACAAACATTGTTTTTAAGTTGACTTTTGTATGTATTCATGACCCTCTTTTTGAAATTGAAAGTAAAGTTAAGTTAAGTTTCATTTAATATAGGAAATTATTTTTTCATCTCCGGCTTTGAGGTTCGAACATGCGATCTTCCTGCTATGGGCTAGTGTAGCTTCCCACTGGACCACGGGAGTTCCAGTTTAATACATCGAAATTTTAATACTTAACTCTTTCATAAAGCAACGAAGTGAAAGTAATCAAATAATCAGCCTGTTTACTGTTTTCGTTTAGAAATTAAGTCTCGATATAACATAGAATTGTTGTAAAACCCATTATTTTGAGCAAATATAGGATGATATCATACTTTAGTCTGCCATTTTTTTTCTAGACGTTTACCGGTTTCTTTATTTGAACAAAAGTGTTTTCGACATTTCCATAACCAGGCACATCAGAAACAATGTTCTGTTACATCTATTTCAACTTCGAAAAAAAAAAAATCATGACTTTTTGTCTTTTTTGTCTTTTTTTCAATTAATTTGGAAAGAAATGACCACAAATTGAGAGTGCATTTCAAGTAAATGATTGCGTTGGTACACTTTCAATCACTTTTTTCACTTAAGTACAAGTTTTAATCATACTTTGAATAGTTTCCCTCAAAAATACACGGCGAAGTTAATAAAAAAAAGTCATATTGCCCCTAAAATCAACAGTTTATTTTCCAATACTCGACGGAAATATTAAGTTCAAATAAAAAAAAAAAACACGGTTTTTACAGGAGAAAACGTTGTCCGTTAGGGGCGATTTGATACCAAACCGTACTCGAAAGAAGTTTTAGGCACCACTAATCACACAGCTGTGATATAGGGGATTGATTTGAGCCATTAACCACTTCTGTACGTCAACAAATGTCAAAGATTCAATACTTTGCGCAAGTTAGTTACCCAAAAATATAGCCCATCGGTACCAGAGTACCGATGGGAACAGGAAGGGGTTAAGAATGCTTAACCCTTTCACGTTCCGCCAAATTGGACGTAAACTTATGGAAATACACTATCAAAGTTCAATCGCATATAGCATTCGCACTGAGGCTTACATAAAGGTCGTTTTAGGTCCATTTGAGAGATAAATGATAAAATATTTCAAAAAATATAATATATCAGAAAATTTGTCTTTTGAAGTCACGTGTTATCTGTCCAAAAGTCACGTGACTTGCGAAAAAAAAGTAAAAAAATGCAAAAGTCTTCCGAAAAAGGTCGTGTGGAGACTTTTATAAGGGCTAATAGGATAAAGTTTAAGTGTCAAAGCAATGTCCTAAGTCTGATAGACACAGGAAAGTTACCATTATGGTATAGTTGGAGGAAATACGTGCTATATGCCCCCCAAACGTGGATGCCCGCAACATGCAAAATAACGGTTTTCAGCCGTTTTTTCGTCAAAATCTTATACTTGACACAAATTTTAGCTTAAATTATGTTTTTCCAAGCAGCACATGGAATTTTGACTTTGAAAGTAAAGATTCAATGAATTACCAATAATTACTTTGGTGTTTTGGGCCTATGAGGTTTTAGTTTAAGGGGGGGGGGGGGGTGCAATTAGGACACACATTTTTTAAAAACATACAAACATTGTTTTTAAGTTGACTTTTGTATGTATTCATGACCCTCTTTTTGAAATTGAAAGTAAAGTTAAGTTAAGTTTCATTTAATATAGGAAATTATTTTTTCATCTCCGGCTTTGAGGTTCGAACATGCGATCTTCCTGCTATGGGCTAGTGTAGCTTCCCACTGGACCACGGGAGTTCCAGTTTAATACATCGAAATTTTAATACTTAACTCTTTCATAAAGCAACGAAGTGAAAGTAATCAAATAATCAGCCTGTTTACTGTTTTCGTTTAGAAATTAAGTCTCGATATAACATAGAATTGTTGTAAAACCCATTATTTTGAGCAAATATAGGATGATATCATACTTTAGTCTGCCATTTTTTTTCTAGACGTTTACCGGTTTCTTTATTTGAACAAAAGTGTTTTCGACATTTCCATAACCAGGCACATCAGAAACAATGTTCTGTTACATCTATTTCAACTTCGAAAAAAAAAAAATCATGACTTTTTGTCTTTTTTGTCTTTTTTTCAATTAATTTGGAAAGAAATGACCACAAATTGAGAGTGCATTTCAAGTAAATGATTGCGTTGGTACACTTTCAATCACTTTTTTCACTTAAGTACAAGTTTTAATCATACTTTGAATAGTTTCCCTCAAAAATACACGGCGAAGTTAATAAAAAAAAGTCATATTGCCCCTAAAATCAACAGTTTATTTTCCAATACTCGACGGAAATATTAAGTTCAAATAAAAAAAAAAAACACGGTTTTTACAGGAGAAAACGTTGTCCGTTAGGGGCGATTTGATACCAAACCGTACTCGAAAGAAGTTTTAGGCACCACTAATCACACAGCTGTGATATAGGGGATTGATTTGAGCCATTAACCACTTCTGTACGTCAACAAATGTCAAAGATTCAATACTTTGCGCAAGTTAGTTACCCAAAAATATAGCCCATCGGTACCAGAGTACCGATGGGAACAGGAAGGGGTTAAGAATGCTTAACCCTTTCACGTTCCGCCAAATTGGACGTAAACTTATGGAAATACACTATCAAAGTTCAATCGCATATAGCATTCGCACTGAGGCTTACATAAAGGTCGTTTTAGGTCCATTTGAGAGATAAATGATAAAATATTTCAAAAAATATAATATATCAGAAAATTTGTCTTTTGAAGTCACGTGTTATCTGTCCAAAAGTCACGTGACTTGCGAAAAAAAAGTAAAAAAATGCAAAAGTCTTCCGAAAAAGGTCGTGTGGAGACTTTTATAAGGGCTAATAGGATAAAGTTTAAGTGTCAAAGCAATGTCCTAAGTCTGATAGACACAGGAAAGTTACCATTATGGTATAGTTGGAGGAAATACGTGCTATATGCCCCCCAAACGTGGATGCCCGCAACATGCAAAATAACGGTTTTCAGCCGTTTTTTCGTCAAAATCTTATACTTGACACAAATTTTAGCTTAAATTATGTTTTTCCAAGCAGCACATGGAATTTTGACTTTGAAAGTAAAGATTCAATGAATTACCAATAATTACTTTGGTGTTTTGGGCCTATGAGGTTTTAGTTTAAAGGGGGGGGGGGTGCAATTAGGACACACATTTTTAAAAAACATACAAACATTGTTTTTAAGTTGACTTTTGTATGTATTCATGACCCTCTTTTTGAAATTGAAAGTAAAGTTAAGTTAAGTTTCATTTAATATAGGAAATTATTTTTTCATCTCCGGCTTTGAGGTTCGAACATGCGATCTTCCTGCTATGGGCTAGTGTAGCTTCCCACTGGACCACGGGAGTTCCAGTTTAATACATCGAAATTTTAATACTTAACTCTTTCATAAAGCAACGAAGTGAAAGTAATCAAATAATCAGCCTGTTTACTGTTTTCGTTTAGAAATTAAGTCTCGATATAACATAGAATTGTTGTAAAACCCATTATTTTGAGCAAATATAGGATGATATCATACTTTAGTCTGCCATTTTTTTTCTAGACGTTTACCGGTTTCTTTATTTGAACAAAAGTGTTTTCGACATTTCCATAACCAGGCACATCAGAAACAATGTTCTGTTACATCTATTTCAACTTCGAAAAAAAAAAAATCATGACTTTTTGTCTTTTTTGTCTTTTTTTCAATTAATTTGGAAAGAAATGACCACAAATTGAGAGTGCATTTCAAGTAAATGATTGCGTTGGTACACTTTCAATCACTTTTTTCACTTAAGTACAAGTTTTAATCATACTTTGAATAGTTTCCCTCAAAAATACACGGCGAAGTTAATAAAAAAAAGTCATATTGCCCCTAAAATCAACAGTTTATTTTCCAATACTCGACGGAAATATTAAGTTCAAATAAAAAAAAAAAACACGGTTTTTACAGGAGAAAACGTTGTCCGTTAGGGGCGATTTGATACCAAACCGTACTCGAAAGAAGTTTTAGGCACCACTAATCACACAGCTGTGATATAGGGGATTGATTTGAGCCATTAACCACTTCTGTACGTCAACAAATGTCAAAGATTCAATACTTTGCGCAAGTTAGTTACCCAAAAATATAGCCCATCGGTACCAGAGTACCGATGGGAACAGGAAGGGGTTAAGAATGCTTAACCCTTTCACGTTCCGCCAAATTGGACGTAAACTTATGGAAATACACTATCAAAGTTCAATCGCATATAGCATTCGCACTGAGGCTTACATAAAGGTCGTTTTAGGTCCATTTGAGAGATAAATGATAAAATATTTCAAAAAATATAATATATCAGAAAATTTGTCTTTTGAAGTCACGTGTTATCTGTCCAAAAGTCACGTGACTTGCGAAAAAAAAGTAAAAAAATGCAAAAGTCTTCCGAAAAAGGTCGTGTGGAGACTTTTATAAGGGCTAATAGGATAAAGTTTAAGTGTCAAAGCAATGTCCTAAGTCTGATAGACACAGGAAAGTTACCATTATGGTATAGTTGGAGGAAATACGTGCTATATGCCCCCCAAACGTGGATGCCCGCAACATGCAAAATAACGGTTTTCAGCCGTTTTTTCGTCAAAATCTTATACTTGACACAAATTTTAGCTTAAATTATGTTTTTCCAAGCAGCACATGGAATTTTGACTTTGAAAGTAAAGATTCAATGAATTACCAATAATTACTTTGGTGTTTTGGGCCTATGAGGTTTTAGTTTAAAGGGGGGGGGGGGGGTGCAATTAGGACACACATTTTTAAAAAACATACAAACATTGTTTTTAAGTTGACTTTTGTATGTATTCATGACCCTCTTTTTGAAATTGAAAGTAAAGTAAAGTTAAGTTAAGTTTCATTTAATATAGGAAATTATTTTTTCATCTCCGGCTTTGAGGTTCGAACATGCGATCTTCCTGCTATGGGCTAGTGTAGCTTCCCACTGGACCACGGGAGTTCCAGTTTAATACATCGAAATTTTAATACTTAACTCTTTCATAAAGCAACGAAGTGAAAGTAATCAAATAATCAGCCTGTTTACTGTTTTCGTTTAGAAATTAAGTCTCGATATAACATAGAATTGTTGTAAAACCCATTATTTTGAGCAAATATAGGATGATATCATACTTTAGTCTGCCATTTTTTTTCTAGACGTTTACCGGTTTCTTTATTTGAACAAAAGTGTTTTCGACATTTCCATAACCAGGCACATCAGAAACAATGTTCTGTTACATCTATTTCAACTTCGAAAAAAAAAAAATCATGACTTTTTGTCTTTTTTGTCTTTTTTTCAATTAATTTGGAAAGAAATGACCACAAATTGAGAGTGCATTTCAAGTAAATGATTGCGTTGGTACACTTTCAATCACTTTTTTCACTTAAGTACAAGTTTTAATCATACTTTGAATAGTTTCCCTCAAAAATACACGGCGAAGTTAATAAAAAAAAGTCATATTGCCCCTAAAATCAACAGTTTATTTTCCAATACTCGACGGAAATATTAAGTTCAAATAAAAAAAAAAAACACGGTTTTTACAGGAGAAAACGTTGTCCGTTAGGGGCGATTTGATACCAAACCGTACTCGAAAGAAGTTTTAGGCACCACTAATCACACAGCTGTGATATAGGGGATTGATTTGAGCCATTAACCACTTCTGTACGTCAACAAATGTCAAAGATTCAATACTTTGCGCAAGTTAGTTACCCAAAAATATAGCCCATCGGTACCAGAGTACCGATGGGAACAGGAAGGGGTTAAGAATGCTTAAGAATGCTTAACCCTTTCACGTTCCGCCAAATTGGACGTAAACTTATGGAAATACACTATCAAAGTTCAATCGCATATAGCATTCGCACTGAGGCTTACATAAAGGTCGTTTTAGGTCCATTTGAGAGATAAATGATAAAATATTTCAAAAAATATAATATATCAGAAAATTTGTCTTTTGAAGTCACGTGTTATCTGTCCAAAAGTCACGTGACTTGCGAAAAAAAAGTAAAAAAATGCAAAAGTCTTCCGAAAAAGGTCGTGTGGAGACTTTTATAAGGGCTAATAGGATAAAGTTTAAGTGTCAAAGCAATGTCCTAAGTCTGATAGACACAGGAAAGTTACCATTATGGTATAGTTGGAGGAAATACGTGCTATATGCCCCCCAAACGTGGATGCCCGCAACATGCAAAATAACGGTTTTCAGCCGTTTTTTCGTCAAAATCTTATACTTGACACAAATTTTAGCTTAAATTATGTTTTTCCAAGCAGCACATGGAATTTTGACTTTGAAAGTAAAGATTCAATGAATTACCAATAATTACTTTGGTGTTTTGGGCCTATGAGGTTTTAGTTTAAGGGGGGGGGGGGGTGCAATTAGGACACACATTTTTTAAAAACATACAAACATTGTTTTTAAGTTGACTTTTGTATGTATTCATGACCCTCTTTTTGAAATTGAAAGTAAAGTTAAGTTAAGTTTCATTTAATATAGGAAATTATTTTTTCATCTCCGGCTTTGAGGTTCGAACATGCGATCTTCCTGCTATGGGCTAGTGTAGCTTCCCACTGGACCACGGGAGTTCCAGTTTAATACATCGAAATTTTAATACTTAACTCTTTCATAAAGCAACGAAGTGAAAGTAATCAAATAATCAGCCTGTTTACTGTTTTCGTTTAGAAATTAAGTCTCGATATAACATAGAATTGTTGTAAAACCCATTATTTTGAGCAAATATAGGATGATATCATACTTTAGTCTGCCATTTTTTTTCTAGACGTTTACCGGTTTCTTTATTTGAACAAAAGTGTTTTCGACATTTCCATAACCAGGCACATCAGAAACAATGTTCTGTTACATCTATTTCAACTTCGAAAAAAAAAAAATCATGACTTTTTGTCTTTTTTGTCTTTTTTTCAATTAATTTGGAAAGAAATGACCACAAATTGAGAGTGCATTTCAAGTAAATGATTGCGTTGGTACACTTTCAATCACTTTTTTCACTTAAGTACAAGTTTTAATCATACTTTGAATAGTTTCCCTCAAAAATACACGGCGAAGTTAATAAAAAAAAGTCATATTGCCCCTAAAATCAACAGTTTATTTTCCAATACTCGACGGAAATATTAAGTTCAAATAAAAAAAAAAAACACGGTTTTTACAGGAGAAAACGTTGTCCGTTAGGGGCGATTTGATACCAAACCGTACTCGAAAGAAGTTTTAGGCACCACTAATCACACAGCTGTGATATAGGGGATTGATTTGAGCCATTAACCACTTCTGTACGTCAACAAATGTCAAAGATTCAATACTTTGCGCAAGTTAGTTACCCAAAAATATAGCCCATCGGTACCAGAGTACCGATGGGAACAGGAAGGGGTTAAGAATGCTTAACCCTTTCACGTTCCGCCAAATTGGACGTAAACTTATGGAAATACACTATCAAAGTTCAATCGCATATAGCATTCGCACTGAGGCTTACATAAAGGTCGTTTTAGGTCCATTTGAGAGATAAATGATAAAATATTTCAAAAAATATAATATATCAGAAAATTTGTCTTTTGAAGTCACGTGTTATCTGTCCAAAAGTCACGTGACTTGCGAAAAAAAAGTAAAAAAATGCAAAAGTCTTCCGAAAAAGGTCGTGTGGAGACTTTTATAAGGGCTAATAGGATAAAGTTTAAGTGTCAAAGCAATGTCCTAAGTCTGATAGACACAGGAAAGTTACCATTATGGTATAGTTGGAGGAAATACGTGCTATATGCCCCCCAAACGTGGATGCCCGCAACATGCAAAATAACGGTTTTCAGCCGTTTTTTCGTCAAAATCTTATACTTGACACAAATTTTAGCTTAAATTATGTTTTTCCAAGCAGCACATGGAATTTTGACTTTGAAAGTAAAGATTCAATGAATTACCAATAATTACTTTGGTGTTTTGGGCCTATGAGGTTTTAGTTTAAGGGGGGGGGGGGGTGCAATTAGGACACACATTTTTTAAAAACATACAAACATTGTTTTTAAGTTGACTTTTGTATGTATTCATGACCCTCTTTTTGAAATTGAAAGTAAAGTTAAGTTAAGTTTCATTTAATATAGGAAATTATTTTTTCATCTCCGGCTTTGAGGTTCGAACATGCGATCTTCCTGCTATGGGCTAGTGTAGCTTCCCACTGGACCACGGGAGTTCCAGTTTAATACATCGAAATTTTAATACTTAACTCTTTCATAAAGCAACGAAGTGAAAGTAATCAAATAATCAGCCTGTTTACTGTTTTCGTTTAGAAATTAAGTCTCGATATAACATAGAATTGTTGTAAAACCCATTATTTTGAGCAAATATAGGATGATATCATACTTTAGTCTGCCATTTTTTTTCTAGACGTTTACCGGTTTCTTTATTTGAACAAAAGTGTTTTCGACATTTCCATAACCAGGCACATCAGAAACAATGTTCTGTTACATCTATTTCAACTTCGAAAAAAAAAAAATCATGACTTTTTGTCTTTTTTGTCTTTTTTTCAATTAATTTGGAAAGAAATGACCACAAATTGAGAGTGCATTTCAAGTAAATGATTGCGTTGGTACACTTTCAATCACTTTTTTCACTTAAGTACAAGTTTTAATCATACTTTGAATAGTTTCCCTCAAAAATACACGGCGAAGTTAATAAAAAAAAGTCATATTGCCCCTAAAATCAACAGTTTATTTTCCAATACTCGACGGAAATATTAAGTTCAAATAAAAAAAAAAAACACGGTTTTTACAGGAGAAAACGTTGTCCGTTAGGGGCGATTTGATACCAAACCGTACTCGAAAGAAGTTTTAGGCACCACTAATCACACAGCTGTGATATAGGGGATTGATTTGAGCCATTAACCACTTCTGTACGTCAACAAATGTCAAAGATTCAATACTTTGCGCAAGTTAGTTACCCAAAAATATAGCCCATCGGTACCAGAGTACCGATGGGAACAGGAAGGGGTTAAGAATGCTTAACCCTTTCACGTTCCGCCAAATTGGACGTAAACTTATGGAAATACACTATCAAAGTTCAATCGCATATAGCATTCGCACTGAGGCTTACATAAAGGTCGTTTTAGGTCCATTTGAGAGATAAATGATAAAATATTTCAAAAAATATAATATATCAGAAAATTTGTCTTTTGAAGTCACGTGTTATCTGTCCAAAAGTCACGTGACTTGCGAAAAAAAAGTAAAAAAATGCAAAAGTCTTCCGAAAAAGGTCGTGTGGAGACTTTTATAAGGGCTAATAGGATAAAGTTTAAGTGTCAAAGCAATGTCCTAAGTCTGATAGACACAGGAAAGTTACCATTATGGTATAGTTGGAGGAAATACGTGCTATATGCCCCCCAAACGTGGATGCCCGCAACATGCAAAATAACGGTTTTCAGCCGTTTTTTCGTCAAAATCTTATACTTGACACAAATTTTAGCTTAAATTATGTTTTTCCAAGCAGCACATGGAATTTTGACTTTGAAAGTAAAGATTCAATGAATTACCAATAATTACTTTGGTGTTTTGGGCCTATGAGGTTTTAGTTTAAGGGGGGGGGGGGGGGGGTGCAATTAGGACACACATTTTTTAAAAACATACAAACATTGTTTTTAAGTTGACTTTTGTATGTATTCATGACCCTCTTTTTGAAATTGAAAGTAAAGTTAAGTTAAGTTTCATTTAATATAGGAAATTATTTTTTCATCTCCGGCTTTGAGGTTCGAACATGCGATCTTCCTGCTATGGGCTAGTGTAGCTTCCCACTGGACCACGGGAGTTCCAGTTTAATACATCGAAATTTTAATACTTAACTCTTTCATAAAGCAACGAAGTGAAAGTAATCAAATAATCAGCCTGTTTACTGTTTTCGTTTAGAAATTAAGTCTCGATATAACATAGAATTGTTGTAAAACCCATTATTTTGAGCAAATATAGGATGATATCATACTTTAGTCTGCCATTTTTTTTCTAGACGTTTACCGGTTTCTTTATTTGAACAAAAGTGTTTTCGACATTTCCATAACCAGGCACATCAGAAACAATGTTCTGTTACATCTATTTCAACTTCGAAAAAAAAAAAAATCATGACTTTTTGTCTTTTTTGTCTTTTTTTCAATTAATTTGGAAAGAAATGACCACAAATTGAGAGTGCATTTCAAGTAAATGATTGCGTTGGTACACTTTCAATCACTTTTTTCACTTAAGTACAAGTTTTAATCATACTTTGAATAGTTTCCCTCAAAAATACACGGCGAAGTTAATAAAAAAAAGTCATATTGCCCCTAAAATCAACAGTTTATTTTCCAATACTCGACGGAAATATTAAGTTCAAATAAAAAAAAAAAACACGGTTTTTACAGGAGAAAACGTTGTCCGTTAGGGGCGATTTGATACCAAACCGTACTCGAAAGAAGTTTTAGGCACCACTAATCACACAGCTGTGATATAGGGGATTGATTTGAGCCATTAACCACTTCTGTACGTCAACAAATGTCAAAGATTCAATACTTTGCGCAAGTTAGTTACCCAAAAATATAGCCCATCGGTACCAGAGTACCGATGGGAACAGGAAGGGGTTAAGAATGCTTAAGAATGCTTAACCCTTTCACGTTCCGCCAAATTGGACGTAAACTTATGGAAATACACTATCAAAGTTCAATCGCATATAGCATTCGCACTGAGGCTTACATAAAGGTCGTTTTAGGTCCATTTGAGAGATAAATGATAAAATATTTCAAAAAATATAATATATCAGAAAATTTGTCTTTTGAAGTCACGTGTTATCTGTCCAAAAGTCACGTGACTTGCGAAAAAAAAGTAAAAAAATGCAAAAGTCTTCCGAAAAAGGTCGTGTGGAGACTTTTATAAGGGCTAATAGGATAAAGTTTAAGTGTCAAAGCAATGTCCTAAGTCTGATAGACACAGGAAAGTTACCATTATGGTATAGTTGGAGGAAATACGTGCTATATGCCCCCCAAACGTGGATGCCCGCAACATGCAAAATAACGGTTTTCAGCCGTTTTTTCGTCAAAATCTTATACTTGACACAAATTTTAGCTTAAATTATGTTTTTCCAAGCAGCACATGGAATTTTGACTTTGAAAGTAAAGATTCAATGAATTACCAATAATTACTTTGGTGTTTTGGGCCTATGAGGTTTTAGTTTAAGGGGGGGGGGGGGGTGCAATTAGGACACACATTTTTTAAAAACATACAAACATTGTTTTTAAGTTGACTTTTGTATGTATTCATGACCCTCTTTTTGAAATTGAAAGTAAAGTTAAGTTAAGTTTCATTTAATATAGGAAATTATTTTTTCATCTCCGGCTTTGAGGTTCGAACATGCGATCTTCCTGCTATGGGCTAGTGTAGCTTCCCACTGGACCACGGGAGTTCCAGTTTAATACATCGAAATTTTAATACTTAACTCTTTCATAAAGCAACGAAGTGAAAGTAATCAAATAATCAGCCTGTTTACTGTTTTCGTTTAGAAATTAAGTCTCGATATAACATAGAATTGTTGTAAAACCCATTATTTTGAGCAAATATAGGATGATATCATACTTTAGTCTGCCATTTTTTTTCTAGACGTTTACCGGTTTCTTTATTTGAACAAAAGTGTTTTCGACATTTCCATAACCAGGCACATCAGAAACAATGTTCTGTTACATCTATTTCAACTTCGAAAAAAAAAAATCATGACTTTTTGTCTTTTTTGTCTTTTTTTCAATTAATTTGGAAAGAAATGACCACAAATTGAGAGTGCATTTCAAGTAAATGATTGCGTTGGTACACTTTCAATCACTTTTTTCACTTAAGTACAAGTTTTAATCATACTTTGAATAGTTTCCCTCAAAAATACACGGCGAAGTTAATAAAAAAAAGTCATATTGCCCCTAAAATCAACAGTTTATTTTCCAATACTCGACGGAAATATTAAGTTCAAATAAAAAAAAAAAACACGGTTTTTACAGGAGAAAACGTTGTCCGTTAGGGGCGATTTGATACCAAACCGTACTCGAAAGAAGTTTTAGGCACCACTAATCACACAGCTGTGATATAGGGGATTGATTTGAGCCATTAACCACTTCTGTACGTCAACAAATGTCAAAGATTCAATACTTTGCGCAAGTTAGTTACCCAAAAATATAGCCCATCGGTACCAGAGTACCGATGGGAACAGGAAGGGGTTAAGAATGCTTAACCCTTTCACGTTCCGCCAAATTGGACGTAAACTTATGGAAATACACTATCAAAGTTCAATCGCATATAGCATTCGCACTGAGGCTTACATAAAGGTCGTTTTAGGTCCATTTGAGAGATAAATGATAAAATATTTCAAAAAATATAATATATCAGAAAATTTGTCTTTTGAAGTCACGTGTTATCTGTCCAAAAGTCACGTGACTTGCGAAAAAAAAGTAAAAAAATGCAAAAGTCTTCCGAAAAAGGTCGTGTGGAGACTTTTATAAGGGCTAATAGGATAAAGTTTAAGTGTCAAAGCAATGTCCTAAGTCTGATAGACACAGGAAAGTTACCATTATGGTATAGTTGGAGGAAATACGTGCTATATGCCCCCAAACGTGGATGCCCGCAACATGCAAAATAACGGTTTTCAGCCGTTTTTTCGTCAAAATCTTATACTTGACACAAATTTAGCTTAAATTATGTTTTTCCAAGCAGCACATGGAATTTTGACTTTGAAAGTAAAGATTCAATGAATTACCAATAATTACTTTGGTGTTTTGGGCCTATGAGGTTTTAGTTTAAGGGGGGGGGGGGTGCAATTAGGACACACATTTTTTAAAAACATACAAACATTGTTTTTAAGTTGACTTTTGTATGTATTCATGACCCTCTTTTTGAAATTGAAAGTAAAGTTAAGTTAAGTTCATTTAATATAGGAAATTATTTTTTCATCTCCGGCTTTGAGGTTCGAACATGCGATCTTCCTGCTATGGGCTAGTGTAGCTTCCCACTGGACCACGGGAGTTCCAGTTTAATACATCGAAATTTTAATACTTAACTCTTTCATAAAGCAACGAAGTGAAAGTAATCAAATAATCAGCCTGTTTACTGTTTTCGTTTAGAAATTAAGTCTCGATATAACATAGAATTGTTGTAAAACCCATTATTTTGAGCAAATATAGGATGATATCATACTTTAGTCTGCCATTTTTTTTCTAGACGTTTACCGGTTTCTTTATTTGAACAAAGTGTTTTCGACATTTCCATAACCAGGCACATCAGAAACAATGTTCTGTTACATCTATTTCAACTTCGAAAAAAAAAAAATCATGACTTTTTGTCTTTTTTGTCTTTTTTTCAATTAATTGGAAAGAAATGACCACAAATTGAGAGTGCATTTCAAGTAAATGATTGCGTTGGTACACTTTCAATCACTTTTTTCACTTAAGTACAAGTTTTAATCATACTTTGAATAGTTTCCCTCAAAAATACACGGCGAAGTTAATAAAAAAAAGTCATATTGCCCCTAAAATCAACAGTTTATTTTCCAATACTCGACGGAAATATTAAGTTCAAATAAAAAAAAAAAACACGGTTTTTACAGGAGAAAACGTTGTCCGTTAGGGGCGATTTGATACCAAACCGTACTCGAAAGAAGTTTTAGGCACCACTAATCACACAGCTGTGATATAGGGGATTGATTTGAGCCATTAACCACTTCTGTACGTCAACAAATGTCAAAGATTCAATACTTTGCGCAAGTTAGTTACCCAAAAATATAGCCCATCGATCGGTACCAGAGTACCGATGGGAACAGGAAGGGGTTAAGAATGCTTAACCCTTTCACGTTCCGCCAAATTGGACGTAAACTTATGGAAATACACTATCAAAGTTCAATCGCATATAGCATTCGCACTGAGGCTTACATAAAGGTCGTTTTAGGTCCATTTGAGAGATAAATGATAAAATATTTCAAAAAATATAATATATCAGAAAATTTGTCTTTTGAAGTCACGTGTTATCTGTCCAAAAGTCACGTGACTTGCGAAAAAAAAGTAAAAAAATGCAAAAGTCTTCCGAAAAAGGTCGTGTGGAGACTTTTATAAGGGCTAATAGGATAAAGTTTAAGTGTCAAAGCAATGTCCTAAGTCTGATAGACACAGGAAAGTTACCATTATGGTATAGTTGGAGGAAATACGTGCTATATGCCCCCCAAACGTGGATGCCCGCAACATGCAAAATAACGGTTTTCAGCCGTTTTTTCGTCAAAATCTTATACTTGACACAAATTTTAGCTTAAATTATGTTTTTCCAAGCAGCACATGGAATTTTGACTTTGAAAGTAAAGATTCAATGAATTACCAATAATTACTTTGGTGTTTTGGGCCTATGAGGTTTTAGTTTAAGGGGGGGGGGGTGCAATTAGGACACACATTTTTTAAAAACATACAAACATTGTTTTTAAGTTGACTTTTGTATGTATTCATGACCCTCTTTTTGAAATTGAAAGTAAAGTTAAGTTAAGTTTCATTTAATATAGGAAATTATTTTTTCATCTCCGGCTTTGAGGTTCGAACATGCGATCTTCCTGCTATGGGCTAGTGTAGCTTCCCACTGGACCACGGGAGTTCCAGTTTAATACATCGAAATTTTAATACTTAACTCTTTCATAAAGCAACGAAGTGAAAGTAATCAAATAATCAGCCTGTTTACTGTTTTCGTTTAGAAATTAAGTCTCGATATAACATAGAATTGTTGTAAAACCCATTATTTTGAGCAAATATAGGATGATATCATACTTTAGTCTGCCATTTTTTTTCTAGACGTTTACCGGTTTCTTTATTTGAACAAAAGTGTTTTCGACATTTCCATAACCAGGCACATCAGAAACAATGTTCTGTTACATCTATTTCAACTTCGAAAAAAAAAAAATCATGACTTTTTGTCTTTTTTGTCTTTTTTTCAATTAATTTGGAAAGAAATGACCACAAATTGAGAGTGCATTTCAAGTAAATGATTGCGTTGGTACACTTTCAATCACTTTTTTCACTTAAGTACAAGTTTTAATCATACTTTGAATAGTTTCCCTCAAAAATACACGGCGAAGTTAATAAAAAAAAGTCATATTGCCCCTAAAATCAACAGTTTATTTTCCAATACTCGACGGAAATATTAAGTTCAAATAAAAAAAAAAAACACGGTTTTTACAGGAGAAAACGTTGTCCGTTAGGGGCGATTTGATACCAAACCGTACTCGAAAGAAGTTTTAGGCACCACTAATCACACAGCTGTGATATAGGGGATTGATTTGAGCCATTAACCACTTCTGTACGTCAACAAATGTCAAAGATTCAATACTTTGCGCAAGTTAGTTACCCAAAAATATAGCCCATCGGTACCAGAGTACCGATGGGAACAGGAAGGGGTTAAGAATGCTTAACCCTTTCACGTTCCGCCAAATTGGACGTAAACTTATGGAAATACACTATCAAAGTTCAATCGCATATAGCATTCGCACTGAGGCTTACATAAAGGTCGTTTTAGGTCCATTTGAGAGATAAATGATAAAATATTTCAAAAAATATAATATATCAGAAAATTTGTCTTTTGAAGTCACGTGTTATCTGTCCAAAAGTCACGTGACTTGCGAAAAAAAAGTAAAAAAATGCAAAAGTCTTCCGAAAAAGGTCGTGTGGAGACTTTTATAAGGGCTAATAGGATAAAGTTTAAGTGTCAAAGCAATGTCCTAAGTCTGATAGACACAGGAAAGTTACCATTATGGTATAGTTGGAGGAAATACGTGCTATATGCCCCCCAAACGTGGATGCCCGCAACATGCAAAATAACGGTTTTCAGCCGTTTTTTCGTCAAAATCTTATACTTGACACAAATTTTAGCTTAAATTATGTTT
>NC_086386.1:3686869-3753148 GCF_036588685.1 Mytilus trossulus
AATTCCATGTGCTGCTTGGAAAAACATAATTTAAGCTAAAATTTGTGTCAAGTATAAGATTTTGACGAAAAAACGGCTGAAAACCGTTATTTTGCATGTTGCGGGCATCCACGTTTGGGGGCATATAGCACGTATTTCCTCCAACTATACCATAATGGTAACTTTCCTGTGTCTATCAGACTTAGGACATTGCTTTGACACTTAAACTTTATCCTATTAGCCCTTATAAAAGTCTCCACACGACTTTTTCCGGAAGACTTTTGCATTTTTTTACTTTTTTTTCGCAAGTCACGTGACTTTTGGACAGATAACACGTGACTTCAAAAGACAAATTTTCTGATATATTATATTTTTTTGAAATATTTTATCATTTATCTCTCAAATGGACTAAAACGACCTTTATGTAAGCCTCAGTGCGAATGCTATATGCGATTGAACTTTGATAGTGTATTTCCATAAGTTTACGTCAATTTGGCGGAACGTGAAAGGGTTAAGCATTCTTAACCCCTTCCTGTTCCCATCGGTACCGATGGGCTATATTTTTGGGTAACTAACTTGCGCAAAGTATTGAATCTTTGACATTTGTTGACGTACAGAAGTGGTTAATGGCTCAAATCAATCCCCTATATCACAGCTGTGTGATTAGTGGTGCCTAAAACTTCTTTCGAGTACGGTTTGGTATCAAATCGCCCCTAACGGACAACGTTTTCTCTGTAAAAACCGTGTTTTTTTTTTTATTTGAACTTAATATTTCCGTCGAGTATTGGAAAATAAACTGTTGATTTTAGGGCAATATGACTTTTTTTTATTAACTTCGGCCGTGTATTTTGAGGGAAACTATTCAAAGTATGATTAAAACTTGTACTTAAGTGAAAAAAGTGATTGAAAGTGTACCAACGCAATCATTTACTTGAAATGCACTCTCAATTTGTGGTCATTTCTTTCCAAATTAATTGAAAAAAGACAAAAAAGACAAAAAGTCATGATTTTTTTTTTTTCGAAGTTGAAATAGATGTAACAGAACATTGTTTCTGATGTGCCTGGTTATGGAAATGTCGAAAACACTTTTGTTCAAATAAAGAAACCGGTAAACGTCTAGAAAAAAATGGCAGACTAAAGTATGATATCATCCTATATTTGCTCAAAATAATGGGTTTACAACAATTCTATGTTATATCGAGACTTAATTTCTAAACGAAAACAGTAAACAGGCTGATTATTTGATTACTTTCACTTCGTTGCTTTATGAAAGAGTTAAGTATTAAAATTTCGATGTATTAAACTGGAACTCCGTGGTCCAGTGGGAAGCTACACTAGCCCATAGCAGGAAGATCGCATGTTCGAACCTCAAAGCGGAGATGAAAAAATAATTTTCCTATATTAAATGAAACTTAACTTAACTTTTACTTTCAATTCAAAAAGAGGGTCATGAATACATACAAAAGTCAACTTAAAACAATGTTTGTATGTTTTTAAAAAATGTGTGTCCCTAATTGCACCCCCCCCCCCCCTTAAACTAAAACCTCATAGGCCCAAAACACCAAAGTAATTATTGGTAATCATTGAATCTTTACTTTCAAGTCAAAATTCCATGTGCTGCTTGAAAAACATAATTTAAGCTAAATTTGTGTCAAGTAATAAGATTTTGACGAAAAACGGCTGAAAACCGTTATTTTGCATGTTGCGGGCATCCACGTTTGGGGGGCATATAGCACGTATTTCCTCCAACTATACCATAATGGTAACTTTCCTGTGTCTATCAGACTTAGGACATTGCTTTGACACTTAAACTTTATCCTATTAGCCCTTATAAAAGTCTCCACACGACCTTTTTCGGAAGACTTTTGCATTTTTTTACTTTTTTTTCGCAAGTCCACGTGACTTTTGGACAGATAACACGTGACTTCAAAAGACAATTTTTCTGATATATTATATTTTTTGAAATTTTTATCATTTATCTCTCAAATGGACCTAAAACGACCTTTATGTAAGCCTCAGTGCGAATGCTATATGCGATTGAACTTTGATAGTGTATTTCCATAAGTTTACGTCCAATTTGGCGGAACGTGAAAGGGTTAAGCATTCTTAACCCCTTCCTGTTCCCATCGGTACCGATGGGCTATATTTTTGGGTAACTAACTTGCGCAAAGTATTGAATCTTTGACATTTGTTGACGTACAGAAGTGGTTAATGGCTCAAATCAATCCCCTATATCACAGCTGTGTGATTAGTGGTGCCTAAAACTTCTTTCGAGTACGGTTGGTATCAAATCGCCCCTAACGGACAACGTTTTCTCCTGTAAAAACCGTGTTTTTTTTTTTTATTTGAACTTAATATTTCCGTCGAGTATTGGAAAATAAACTGTTGATTTTAGGGCAATATGACTTTTTTTATTAACTTCGCCGTGTATTTTGAGGGAAACTATTCAAAGTATGATTAAAACTTGTACTTAAGTGAAAAAGTGATTGAAAGTGTACCAACGCAATCATTTACTTGAATGCACTCTCAATTTGTGGTCATTTCTTTCCAAATTAATTGAAAAAAAGACAAAAAAGACAAAAAGTCATGATTTTTTTTTTTTCGAAGTTGAAATAGATGTAACAGAACATTGTTTCTGATGTGCCTGGTTATGGAAATGTCGAAAACACTTTTGTTCAAATAAAGAAACCGGTAAACGTCTAGAAAAAAATGGCAGACTAAAGTATGATATCATCCTATATTTGCTCAAAATAATGGGTTTTACAACAATTCTATGTTATATCGAGACTTAATTTCTAAACGAAAACAGTAAACAGGCTGATTATTTGATTACTTTCACTTCGTTGCTTTATGAAAGAGTTAAGTATTAAATTTCGATGTATTAAACTGGAACTCCCGTGGTCCAGTGGGAAGCTACACTAGCCCATAGCAGGAAGATCGCATGTTCGAACCTCAAAGCCGGAGATGAAAAAATAATTTCCTATATTAAATGAAACTTAACTTAACTTTTACTTTCAATTTCAAAAAGAGGGTCATGAATACATACAAAAGTCAACTTAAAACAATGTTTGTATGTTTTTAAAAATGTGTGTCCTATTGCACCCCCCCCCCCTTAAACTAAAACCTCATAGGCCCAAAACACCAAAGTAATTATTGGTAATTCATTGAATCTTTACTTTCAAGTCAAAATTCCATGTGCTGCTTGGAAAAACATAATTTAAGCTAAAATTTGTGTCAAGTATAAGATTTTGACGAAAAAACGGCTGAAAACCGTTATTTTGCATGTTGCGGGCATCCACGTTTGGGGGGCATATAGCACGTATTTCCTCCAACTATACCATAATGGTAACTTTCCTGTGTCTATCAGACTTAGGACATTGCTTTGACACTTAAACTTTATCCTATTAGCCCTTATAAAAGTCTCCACACGACCTTTTTCGAAGACTTTTGCATTTTTTTACTTTTTTTTCGCAAGTCACGTGACTTTTGGACAGATAACACGTGACTTCAAAAGACAAATTTTCTGATATATTATATTTTTTGAAATATTTTATCATTTATCTCTCAAATGGACCTAAAACGACCTTTATGTAAGCCTCAGTGCGAATGCTATATGCGATTGAACTTTGTAGTGTATTTCCATAAGTTTACGTCCAATTTGGCGGAACGTGAAAGGGGTTAAGCATTCTTAACCCCTTCCTGTTCCCATCGGTACCGATGGGCTATATTTTTGGGTAACTAACTTGCGCAAAGTATTGAATCTTTGACATTTGTTGACGTACAGAAGTGGTTAATGGCTCAAATCAATCCCCTATATCACAGCTGTGTGATTAGTGGTGCCTAAAACTTCTTTCGAGTACGGTTTGGTATCAAATCGCCCCCTAACGGACAACGTTTTTCTCCTGTAAAAACCGTGTTTTTTTTTTTTATTTGAACTTAATATTTCCGTCGAGTATTGGAAAATAAACTGTTGATTTTAGGGGCAATATGACTTTTTTTTTATTAACTTCGCCGTGTATTTTTGAGGGAAACTATTCAAAGTATGATTAAAACTTGTACTTAAGTGAAAAAAGTGATTGAAAGTGTACCAACGCAATCATTTACTTGAAATGCACTCTCAATTTGTGGTCATTTCTTTCCAAATTAATTGAAAAAAAGACAAAAAAGACAAAAAGTCATGATTTTTTTTTTTTTTCGAAGTTGAAATAGATGTAACAGAACATTGTTTCTGATGTGCCTGGTTATGGAAATGTCGAAAACACTTTTGTTCAAATAAAGAAACCGGTAAACGTCTAGAAAAAAATGGCAGACTAAAGTATGATATCATCCTATATTTGCTCAAAATAATGGGTTTTACAACAATTCTATGTTATATCGAGACTTAATTTCTAAACGAAAACAGTAAACAGGCTGATTATTGATTACTTTCACTTCGTTGCTTTATGAAAGAGTTAAGTATTAAAATTTCGATGTATTAAACTGGAACTCCCGTGGTCCAGTGGGAAGCTACACTAGCCATAGCAGGAAGATCGCATGTTCGAACCTCAAAGCCGGAGAGAGAAAAAATAATTTCCTATATTAAATGAAACTTAACTTAACTTTTACTTTCAATTTCAAAAAGAGGGTCATGAATACATACAAAAGTCAACTTAAAAACAATGTTTGTATGTTTTTAAAAAATGTGTGTCCTAATTGCACCCCCCCCCCCCCCCCCCCCTTAAACTAAAACCTCATAGGCCCAAAACACCAAAGTAATTATTGGTAATTCATTGAATCTTTACTTTCAAAGTCAAAATTCCATGTGCTGCTTGGAAAAACATAATTTAAGCTAAAATTTGTGTCAAGTATAAGATTTTGACGAAAAAACGGCTGAAAACCGTTATTTTGCATGTTGCGGGCATCCACGTTTGGGGGGCATATAGCACGTATTTCCTCCAACTATACCATAATGGTAACTTTCCTGTGTCTATCAGACTTAGGACATTGCTTTGACACTTAAACTTTATCCTATTAGCCCTTATAAAAGTCTCCACACGACCTTTTTCGGAAGACTTTTGCATTTTTTTACTTTTTTTTCGCAAGTCACGTGACTTTTGGACAGATAACACGTGACTTCAAAAGACAAATTTTCTGATATATTATATTTTTTGAAATATTTTATCATTTATCTCTCAAATGGACCTAAAACGACCTTTATGTAAGCCTCAGTGCGAATGCTATATGCGATTGAACTTTGATAGTGTATTTCCATAAGTTTACGTCCAATTTGGCGGAACGTGAAAGGGTTAAGCATTCTTAACCCCTTCCTGTTCCCATCGGTACCGATGGGCTATATTTTTGGGTAACTAACTTGCGCAAAGTATTGAATCTTTGACATTTGTTGACGTACAGAAGTGGTTAATGGCTCAAATCAATCCCCTATATCACAGCTGTGTGATTAGTGGTGCCTAAAACTTCTTTCGAGTACGGTTTGGTATCAAATCGCCCCTAACGGACAACGTTTTCTCCTGTAAAAACCGTGTTTTTTTTTTTTATTTGAACTTAATATTTCCGTCGAGTATTGGAAAATAAACTGTTGATTTTAGGGGCAATATGACTTTTTTTTATTAACTTCGCCGTGTATTTTTGAGGGAAACTATTCAAAGTATGATTAAAACTTGTACTTAAGTGAAAAAAGTGATTGAAAGTGTACCAACGCAATCATTTACTTGAAATGCACTCTCAATTTGTGGTCATTTCTTTCCAAATTAATTGAAAAAAAGACAAAAAAGACAAAAAGTCATGATTTTTTTTTTTTCGAAGTTGAAATAGATGTAACAGAACATTGTTTCTGATGTGCCTGGTTATGGAAATGTCGAAAACACTTTTGTTCAAATAAAGAAACCGGTAAACGTCTAGAAAAAAATGGCAGACTAAAGTATGATATCATCCTATATTTGCTCAAAATAATGGGTTTTACAACAATTCTATGTTATATCGAGACTTAATTTCTAAACGAAAACAGTAAACAGGCTGATTATTTGATTACTTTCACTTCGTTGCTTTATGAAAGAGTTAAGTATTAAAATTTCGATGTATTAAACTGGAACTCCCGTGGTCCAGTGGGAAGCTACACTAGCCCATAGCAGGAAGATCGCATGTTCGAACCTCAAAGCCGGAGATGAAAAAATAATTTCCTATATTAAATGAAACTTAACTTAACTTTACTTTCAATTTCAAAAAGAGGGTCATGAATACATACAAAAGTCAACTTAAAAACAATGTTTGTATGTTTTTAAAAAATGTGTGTCCTAATTGCACCCCCCCCCCCCCCCCTTAAACTAAAACCTCATAGGCCCAAAACACCAAAGTAATTATTGGTAATTCATTGAATCTTTACTTTCAAAGTCAAAATTCCATGTGCTGCTTGGAAAAACATAATTTAAGCTAAAATTTGTGTCAAGTATAAGATTTTGACGAAAAAACGGCTGAAAACCGTTATTTTGCATGTTGCGGGCATCCACGTTTGGGGGGCATATAGCACGTATTTCCTCCAACTATACCATAATGGTAACTTTCCTGTGTCTATCAGACTTAGGACATTGCTTTGACACTTAAACTTTATCCTATTAGCCCTTATAAAAGTCTCCACACGACCTTTTTCGGAAGACTTTTGCATTTTTTTACTTTTTTTTCGCAAGTCACGTGACTTTTGGACAGATAACACGTGACTTCAAAAGACAAATTTTCTGATATATTATATTTTTTGAAATATTTTATCATTTATCTCTCAAATGGACCTAAAACGACCTTTATGTAAGCCTCAGTGCGAATGCTATATGCGATTGAACTTTGATAGTGTATTTCCATAAGTTTACGTCCAATTTGGCGGAACGTGAAAGGGTTAAGCATTCTTAACCCCTTCCTGTTCCCATCGGTACCGATGGGCTATATTTTTGGGTAACTAACTTGCGCAAAGTATTGAATCTTTGACATTTGTTGACGTACAGAAGTGGTTAATGGCTCAAATCAATCCCCTATATCACAGCTGTGTGATTAGTGGTGCCTAAAACTTCTTTCGAGTACGGTTTGGTATCAAATCGCCCCTAACGGACAACGTTTTCTCCTGTAAAAACCGTGTTTTTTTTTTTTATTTGAACTTAATATTTCCGTCGAGTATTGGAAAATAAACTGTTGATTTTAGGGGCAATATGACTTTTTTTTATTAACTTCGCCGTGTATTTTTGAGGGAAACTATTCAAAGTATGATTAAAACTTGTACTTAAGTGAAAAAAGTGATTGAAAGTGTACCAACGCAATCATTTACTTGAAATGCACTCTCAATTTGTGGTCATTTCTTTCCAAATTAATTGAAAAAAAGACAAAAAAGACAAAAAGTCATGATTTTTTTTTTTTCGAAGTTGAAATAGATGTAACAGAACATTGTTTCTGATGTGCCTGGTTATGGAAATGTCGAAAACACTTTTGTTCAAATAAAGAAACCGGTAAACGTCTAGAAAAAAATGGCAGACTAAAGTATGATATCATCCTATATTTGCTCAAAATAATGGGTTTTACAACAATTCTATGTTATATCGAGACTTAATTTCTAAACGAAAACAGTAAACAGGCTGATTATTTGATTACTTTCACTTCGTTGCTTTATGAAAGAGTTAAGTATTAAAATTTCGATGTATTAAACTGGAACTCCCGTGGTCCAGTGGGAAGCTACACTAGCCCATAGCAGGAAGATCGCATGTTCGAACCTCAAAGCCGGAGATGAAAAAATAATTTCCTATATTAAATGAAACTTAACTTAACTTTACTTTCAATTTCAAAAAGAGGGTCATGAATACATACAAAAGTCAACTTAAAAACAATGTTTGTATGTTTTTAAAAAATGTGTGTCCTAATTGCACCCCCCCCCCCCCCCCCCCTTAAACTAAAACCTCATAGGCCCAAAACACCAAAGTAATTATTGGTAATTCATTGAATCTTTACTTTCAAAGTCAAAATTCCATGTGCTGCTTGGAAAAACATAATTTAAGCTAAAATTTGTGTCAAGTATAAGATTTTGACGAAAAAACGGCTGAAAACCGTTATTTTGCATGTTGCGGGCATCCACGTTTGGGGGGCATATAGCACGTATTTCCTCCAACTATACCATAATGGTAACTTTCCTGTGTCTATCAGACTTAGGACATTGCTTTGACACTTAAACTTTATCCTATTAGCCCTTATAAAAGTCTCCACACGACCTTTTTCGGAAGACTTTTGCATTTTTTTACTTTTTTTTCGCAAGTCACGTGACTTTTGGACAGATAACACGTGACTTCAAAAGACAAATTTTCTGATATATTATATTTTTTGAAATATTTTATCATTTATCTCTCAAATGGACCTAAAACGACCTTTATGTAAGCCTCAGTGCGAATGCTATATGCGATTTAACTTTGATAGTGTATTTCCATAAGTTTACGTCCAATTTGGCGGAACGTGAAAGGGTTAAGCATTCTTAAGCATTCTTAACCCCTTCCTGTTCCCATCGGTACTCTGGTACCGATGGGCTATATTTTTGGGTAACTAACTTGCGCAAAGTATTGAATCTTTGACATTTGTTGACGTACAGAAGTGGTTAATGGCTCAAATCAATCCCCTATATCACAGCTGTGTGATTAGTGGTGCCTAAAACTTCTTTCGAGTACGGTTTGGTATCAAATCGCCCCTAACGGACAACGTTTTCTCCTGTAAAAACCGTGTTTTTTTTTTTTATTTGAACTTAATATTTCCGTCGAGTATTGGAAAATAAACTGTTGATTTTAGGGGCAATATGACTTTTTTTTATTAACTTCGCCGTGTATTTTTGAGGGAAACTATTCAAAGTATGATTAAAACTTGTACTTAAGTGAAAAAAGTGATTGAAAGTGTACCAACGCAATCATTTACTTGAAATGCACTCTCAATTTGTGGTCATTTCTTTCCAAATTAATTGAAAAAAAGACAAAAAAGACAAAAAGTCATGATTTTTTTTTTTCGAAGTTGAAATAGATGTAACAGAACATTGTTTCTGATGTGCCTGGTTATGGAAATGTCGAAAACACTTTTGTTCAAATAAAGAAACCGGTAAACGTCTAGAAAAAAATGGCAGACTAAAGTATGATATCATCCTATATTTGCTCAAAATAATGGGTTTTACAACAATTCTATGTTATATCGAGACTTAATTTCTAAACGAAAACAGTAAACAGGCTGATTATTTGATTACTTTCACTTCGTTGCTTTATGAAAGAGTTAAGTATTAAAATTTCGATGTATTAAACTGGAACTCCCGTGGTCCAGTGGGAAGCTACACTAGCCCATAGCAGGAAGATCGCATGTTCGAACCTCAAAGCCGGAGATGAAAAAATAATTTCCTATATTAAATGAAACTTAACTTAACTTTACTTTCAATTTCAAAAAGAGGGTCATGAATACATACAAAAGTCAACTTAAAAACAATGTTTGTATGTTTTTAAAAAATGTGTGTCCTAATTGCACCCCCCCCCCCCCTTAAACTAAAACCTCATAGGCCCAAAACACCAAAGTAATTATTGGTAATTCATTGAATCTTTACTTTCAAAGTCAAAATTCCATGTGCTGCTTGGAAAAACATAATTTAAGCTAAAATTTGTGTCAAGTATAAGATTTTGACGAAAAAACGGCTGAAAACCGTTATTTTGCATGTTGCGGGCATCCACGTTTGGGGGGCATATAGCACGTATTTCCTCCAACTATACCATAATGGTAACTTTCCTGTGTCTATCAGACTTAGGACATTGCTTTGACACTTAAACTTTATCCTATTAGCCCTTATAAAAGTCTCCACACGACCTTTTTCGGAAGACTTTTGCATTTTTTTACTTTTTTTTCGCAAGTCACGTGACTTTTGGACAGATAACACGTGACTTCAAAAGACAAATTTTCTGATATATTATATTTTTTGAAATATTTTATCATTTATCTCTCAAATGGACCTAAAACGACCTTTATGTAAGCCTCAGTGCGAATGCTATATGCGATTTAACTTTGATAGTGTATTTCCATAAGTTTACGTCCAATTTGGCGGAACGTGAAAGGGTTAAGCATTCTTAAGCATTCTTAACCCCTTCCTGTTCCCATCGGTACTCTGGTACCGATGGGCTATATTTTTGGGTAACTAACTTGCGCAAAGTATTGAATCTTTGACATTTGTTGACGTACAGAAGTGGTTAATGGCTCAAATCAATCCCCTATATCACAGCTGTGTGATTAGTGGTGCCTAAAACTTCTTTCGAGTACGGTTTGGTATCAAATCGCCCCTAACGGACAACGTTTTCTCCTGTAAAAACCGTGTTTTTTTTTTTTATTTGAACTTAATATTTCCGTCGAGTATTGGAAAATAAACTGTTGATTTTAGGGGCAATATGACTTTTTTTTATTAACTTCGCCGTGTATTTTTGAGGGAAACTATTCAAAGTATGATTAAAACTTGTACTTAAGTGAAAAAAGTGATTGAAAGTGTACCAACGCAATCATTTACTTGAAATGCACTCTCAATTTGTGGTCATTTCTTTCCAAATTAATTGAAAAAAAGACAAAAAAGACAAAAAGTCATGATTTTTTTTTTTCGAAGTTGAAATAGATGTAACAGAACATTGTTTCTGATGTGCCTGGTTATGGAAATGTCGAAAACACTTTTGTTCAAATAAAGAAACCGGTAAACGTCTAGAAAAAAATGGCAGACTAAAGTATGATATCATCCTATATTTGCTCAAAATAATGGGTTTTACAACAATTCTATGTTATATCGAGACTTAATTTCTAAACGAAAACAGTAAACAGGCTGATTATTTGATTACTTTCACTTCGTTGCTTTATGAAAGAGTTAAGTATTAAAATTTCGATGTATTAAACTGGAACTCCCGTGGTCCAGTGGGAAGCTACACTAGCCCATAGCAGGAAGATCGCATGTTCGAACCTCAAAGCCGGAGATGAAAAAATAATTTCCTATATTAAATGAAACTTAACTTAACTTTACTTTCAATTTCAAAAAGAGGGTCATGAATACATACAAAAGTCAACTTAAAAACAATGTTTGTATGTTTTTAAAAAATGTGTGTCCTAATTGCACCCCCCCCCCCCTTAAACTAAAACCTCATAGGCCCAAAACACCAAAGTAATTATTGGTAATTCATTGAATCTTTACTTTCAAAGTCAAAATTCCATGTGCTGCTTGGAAAAACATAATTTAAGCTAAAATTTG
This sequence comes from Mytilus trossulus, assembly GCF_036588685.1. Taxonomy (NCBI): domain Eukaryota; kingdom Metazoa; phylum Mollusca; class Bivalvia; order Mytilida; family Mytilidae; genus Mytilus; species Mytilus trossulus. Next base: position 3,698,109 of record NC_086386.1, read on the forward strand.
TGTCAAGTATAAGATTTTGACGAAAAAACGGCTGAAAACCGTTATTTTGCATGTTGCGGGCATCCACGTTTGGGGGGCATATAGCACGTATTTCCTCCAACTATACCATAATGGTAACTTTCCTGTGTCTATCAGACTTAGGACATTGCTTTGACACTTAAACTTTATCCTATTAGCCCTTATAAAAGTCTCCACACGACCTTTTTCGGAAGACTTTTGCATTTTTTTACTTTTTTTTCGCAAGTCACGTGACTTTTGGACAGATAACACGTGACTTCAAAAGACAAATTTTCTGATATATTATATTTTTTGAAATATTTTATCATTTATCTCTCAAATGGACCTAAAACGACCTTTATGTAAGCCTCAGTGCGAATGCTATATGCGATTTAACTTTGATAGTGTATTTCCATAAGTTTACGTCCAATTTGGCGGAACGTGAAAGGGTTAAGCATTCTTAAGCATTCTTAACCCCTTCCTGTTCCCATCGGTACTCTGGTACCGATGGGCTATATTTTTGGGTAACTAACTTGCGCAAAGTATTGAATCTTTGACATTTGTTGACGTACAGAAGTGGTTAATGGCTCAAATCAATCCCCTATATCACAGCTGTGTGATTAGTGGTGCCTAAAACTTCTTTCGAGTACGGTTTGGTATCAAATCGCCCCTAACGGACAACGTTTTCTCCTGTAAAAACCGTGTTTTTTTTTTTTATTTGAACTTAATATTTCCGTCGAGTATTGGAAAATAAACTGTTGATTTTAGGGGCAATATGACTTTTTTTTATTAACTTCGCCGTGTATTTTTGAGGGAAACTATTCAAAGTATGATTAAAACTTGTACTTAAGTGAAAAAAGTGATTGAAAGTGTACCAACGCAATCATTTACTTGAAATGCACTCTCAATTTGTGGTCATTTCTTTCCAAATTAATTGAAAAAAAGACAAAAAAGACAAAAAGTCATGATTTTTTTTTTTTCGAAGTTGAAATAGATGTAACAGAACATTGTTTCTGATGTGCCTGGTTATGGAAATGTCGAAAACACTTTTGTTCAAATAAAGAAACCGGTAAACGTCTAGAAAAAAATGGCAGACTAAAGTATGATATCATCCTATATTTGCTCAAAATAATGGGTTTTACAACAATTCTATGTTATATCGAGACTTAATTTCTAAACGAAAACAGTAAACAGGCTGATTATTTGATTACTTTCACTTCGTTGCTTTATGAAAGAGTTAAGTATTAAAATTTCGATGTATTAAACTGGAACTCCCGTGGTCCAGTGGGAAGCTACACTAGCCCATAGCAGGAAGATCGCATGTTCGAACCTCAAAGCCGGAGATGAAAAAATAATTTCCTATATTAAATGAAACTTAACTTAACTTTACTTTCAATTTCAAAAAGAGGGTCATGAATACATACAAAAGTCAACTTAAAAACAATGTTTGTATGTTTTTAAAAAATGTGTGTCCTAATTGCACCCCCCCCCCCCCCCCCTTAAACTAAAACCTCATAGGCCCAAAACACCAAAGTAATTATTGGTAATTCATTGAATCTTTACTTTCAAAGTCAAAATTCCATGTGCTGCTTGGAAAAACATAATTTAAGCTAAAATTTGTGTCAAGTATAAGATTTTGACGAAAAAACGGCTGAAAACCGTTATTTTGCATGTTGCGGGCATCCACGTTTGGGGGGCATATAGCACGTATTTCCTCCAACTATACCATAATGGTAACTTTCCTGTGTCTATCAGACTTAGGACATTGCTTTGACACTTAAACTTTATCCTATTAGCCCTTATAAAAGTCTCCACACGACCTTTTTCGGAAGACTTTTGCATTTTTTTACTTTTTTTTCGCAAGTCACGTGACTTTTGGACAGATAACACGTGACTTCAAAAGACAAATTTTCTGATATATTATATTTTTTGAAATATTTTATCATTTATCTCTCAAATGGACCTAAAACGACCTTTATGTAAGCCTCAGTGCGAATGCTATATGCGATTGAACTTTGATAGTGTATTTCCATAAGTTTACGTCCAATTTGGCGGAACGTGAAAGGGTTAAGCATTCTTAACCCCTTCCTGTTCCCATCGGTACCGATGGGCTATATTTTTGGGTAACTAACTTGCGCAAAGTATTGAATCTTTGACATTTGTTGACGTACAGAAGTGGTTAATGGCTCAAATCAATCCCCTATATCACAGCTGTGTGATTAGTGGTGCCTAAAACTTCTTTCGAGTACGGTTTGGTATCAAATCGCCCCTAACGGACAACGTTTTCTCCTGTAAAAACCGTGTTTTTTTTTTTTATTTGAACTTAATATTTCCGTCGAGTATTGGAAAATAAACTGTTGATTTTAGGGGCAATATGACTTTTTTTTATTAACTTCGCCGTGTATTTTTGAGGGAAACTATTCAAAGTATGATTAAAACTTGTACTTAAGTGAAAAAAGTGATTGAAAGTGTACCAACGCAATCATTTACTTGAAATGCACTCTCAATTTGTGGTCATTTCTTTCCAAATTAATTGAAAAAAAGACAAAAAAGACAAAAAGTCATGATTTTTTTTTTTTCGAAGTTGAAATAGATGTAACAGAACATTGTTTCTGATGTGCCTGGTTATGGAAATGTCGAAAACACTTTTGTTCAAATAAAGAAACCGGTAAACGTCTAGAAAAAAATGGCAGACTAAAGTATGATATCATCCTATATTTGCTCAAAATAATGGGTTTTACAACAATTCTATGTTATATCGAGACTTAATTTCTAAACGAAAACAGTAAACAGGCTGATTATTTGATTACTTTCACTTCGTTGCTTTATGAAAGAGTTAAGTATTAAAATTTCGATGTATTAAACTGGAACTCCCGTGGTCCAGTGGGAAGCTACACTAGCCCATAGCAGGAAGATCGCATGTTCGAACCTCAAAGCCGGAGATGAAAAAATAATTTCCTATATTAAATGAAACTTAACTTAACTTTACTTTCAATTTCAAAAAGAGGGTCATGAATACATACAAAAGTCAACTTAAAAACAATGTTTGTATGTTTTTAAAAAATGTGTGTCCTAATTGCACCCCCCCCCCCCCTTAAACTAAAACCTCATAGGCCCAAAACACCAAAGTAATTATTGGTAATTCATTGAATCTTTACTTTCAAAGTCAAAATTCCATGTGCTGCTTGGAAAAACATAATTTAAGCTAAAATTTGTGTCAAGTATAAGATTTTGACGAAAAAACGGCTGAAAACCGTTATTTTGCATGTTGCGGGCATCCACGTTTGGGGGGCATATAGCACGTATTTCCTCCAACTATATCATAATGGTAACTTTCCTGTGTCTATCAGACTTAGGACATTGCTTTGACACTTAAACTTTATCCTATTAGCCCTTATAAAAGTCTCCACACGACCTTTTTCGGAAGACTTTTGCATTTTTTTACTTTTTTTTCGCAAGTCACGTGACTTTTGGACAGATAACACGTGACTTCAAAAGACAAATTTTCTGATATATTATATTTTTTGAAATATTTTATCATTTATCTCTCAAATGGACCTAAAACGACCTTTATGTAAGCCTCAGTGCGAATGCTATATGCGATTGAACTTTGATAGTGTATTTCCATAAGTTTACGTCCAATTTGGCGGAACGTGAAAGGGTTAAGCATTCTTAAGCATTCTTAACCCCTTCCTGTTCCCATCGGTACTCTGGTACCGATGGGCTATATTTTTGGGTAACTAACTTGCGCAAAGTATTGAATCTTTGACATTTGTTGACGTACAGAAGTGGTTAATGGCTCAAATCAATCCCCTATATCACAGCTGTGTGATTAGTGGTGCCTAAAACTTCTTTCGAGTACGGTTTGGTATCAAATCGCCCCTAACGGACAACGTTTTCTCCTGTAAAAACCGTGTTTTTTTTTTTTATTTGAACTTAATATTTCCGTCGAGTATTGGAAAATAAACTGTTGATTTTAGGGGCAATATGACTTTTTTTTATTAACTTCGCCGTGTATTTTTGAGGGAAACTATTCAAAGTATGATTAAAACTTGTACTTAAGTGAAAAAAGTGATTGAAAGTGTACCAACGCAATCATTTACTTGAAATGCACTCTCAATTTGTGGTCATTTCTTTCCAAATTAATTGAAAAAAAGACAAAAAAGACAAAAAGTCATGATTTTTTTTTTTTCGAAGTTGAAATAGATGTAACAGAACATTGTTTCTGATGTGCCTGGTTATGGAAATGTCGAAAACACTTTTGTTCAAATAAAGAAACCGGTAAACGTCTAGAAAAAAATGGCAGACTAAAGTATGATATCATCCTATATTTGCTCAAAATAATGGGTTTTACAACAATTCTATGTTATATCGAGACTTAATTTCTAAACGAAAACAGTAAACAGGCTGATTATTTGATTACTTTCACTTCGTTGCTTTATGAAAGAGTTAAGTATTAAAATTTCGATGTATTAAACTGGAACTCCCGTGGTCCAGTGGGAAGCTACACTAGCCCATAGCAGGAAGATCGCATGTTCGAACCTCAAAGCCGGAGATGAAAAAATAATTTCCTATATTAAATGAAACTTAACTTAACTTTACTTTCAATTTCAAAAAGAGGGTCATGAATACATACAAAAGTCAACTTAAAAACAATGTTTGTATGTTTTTAAAAAATGTGTGTCCTAATTGCACCCCCCCCCCCCCCCCTTAAACTAAAACCTCATAGGCCCAAAACACCAAAGTAATTATTGGTAATTCATTGAATCTTTACTTTCAAAGTCAAAATTCCATGTGCTGCTTGGAAAAACATAATTTAAGCTAAAATTTGTGTCAAGTATAAGATTTTGACGAAAAAACGGCTGAAAACCGTTATTTTGCATGTTGCGGGCATCCACGTTTGGGGGGCATATAGCACGTATTTCCTCCAACTATACCATAATGGTAACTTTCCTGTGTCTATCAGACTTAGGACATTGCTTTGACACTTAAACTTTATCCTATTAGCCCTTATAAAAGTCTCCACACGACCTTTTTCGGAAGACTTTTGCATTTTTTTACTTTTTTTTCGCAAGTCACGTGACTTTTGGACAGATAACACGTGACTTCAAAAGACAAATTTTCTGATATATTATATTTTTTGAAATATTTTATCATTTATCTCTCAAATGGACCTAAAACGACCTTTATGTAAGCCTCAGTGCGAATGCTATATGCGATTGAACTTTGATAGTGTATTTCCATAAGTTTACGTCCAATTTGGCGGAACGTGAAAGGGTTAAGCATTCTTAACCCCTTCCTGTTCCCATCGGTACCGATGGGCTATATTTTTGGGTAACTAACTTGCGCAAAGTATTGAATCTTTGACATTTGTTGACGTACAGAAGTGGTTAATGGCTCAAATCAATCCCCTATATCACAGCTGTGTGATTAGTGGTGCCTAAAACTTCTTTCGAGTACGGTTTGGTATCAAATCGCCCCTAACGGACAACGTTTTCTCCTGTAAAAACCGTGTTTTTTTTTTTTATTTGAACTTAATATTTCCGTCGAGTATTGGAAAATAAACTGTTGATTTTAGGGGCAATATGACTTTTTTTTATTAACTTCGCCGTGTATTTTTGAGGGAAACTATTCAAAGTATGATTAAAACTTGTACTTAAGTGAAAAAAGTGATTGAAAGTGTACCAACGCAATCATTTACTTGAAATGCACTCTCAATTTGTGGTCATTTCTTTCCAAATTAATTGAAAAAAAGACAAAAAAGACAAAAAGTCATGATTTTTTTTTTTTCGAAGTTGAAATAGATGTAACAGAACATTGTTTCTGATGTGCCTGGTTATGGAAATGTCGAAAACACTTTTGTTCAAATAAAGAAACCGGTAAACGTCTAGAAAAAAATGGCAGACTAAAGTATGATATCATCCTATATTTGCTCAAAATAATGGGTTTTACAACAATTCTATGTTATATCGAGACTTAATTTCTAAACGAAAACAGTAAACAGGCTGATTATTTGATTACTTTCACTTCGTTGCTTTATGAAAGAGTTAAGTATTAAAATTTCGATGTATTAAACTGGAACTCCCGTGGTCCAGTGGGAAGCTACACTAGCCCATAGCAGGAAGATCGCATGTTCGAACCTCAAAGCCGGAGATGAAAAAATAATTTCCTATATTAAATGAAACTTAACTTAACTTTACTTTCAATTTCAAAAAGAGGGTCATGAATACATACAAAAGTCAACTTAAAAACAATGTTTGTATGTTTTTAAAAAATGTGTGTCCTAATTGCACCCCCCCCCCCCCCCCCCTTAAACTAAAACCTCATAGGCCCAAAACACCAAAGTAATTATTGGTAATTCATTGAATCTTTACTTTCAAAGTCAAAATTCCATGTGCTGCTTGGAAAAACATAATTTAAGCTAAAATTTGTGTCAAGTATAAGATTTTGACGAAAAAACGGCTGAAAACCGTTATTTTGCATGTTGCGGGCATCCACGTTTGGGGGGCATATAGCACGTATTTCCTCCAACTATACCATAATGGTAACTTTCCTGTGTCTATCAGACTTAGGACATTGCTTTGACACTTAAACTTTATCCTATTAGCCCTTATAAAAGTCTCCACACGACCTTTTTCGGAAGACTTTTGCATTTTTTTACTTTTTTTTCGCAAGTCACGTGACTTTTGGACAGATAACACGTGACTTCAAAAGACAAATTTTCTGATATATTATATTTTTTGAAATATTTTATCATTTATCTCTCAAATGGACCTAAAACGACCTTTATGTAAGCCTCAGTGCGAATGCTATATGCGATTGAACTTTGATAGTGTATTTCCATAAGTTTACGTCCAATTTGGCGGAACGTGAAAGGGTTAAGCATTCTTAAGCATTCTTAACCCCTTCCTGTTCCCATCGGTACTCTGGTACCGATGGGCTATATTTTTGGGTAACTAACTTGCGCAAAGTATTGAATCTTTGACATTTGTTGACGTACAGAAGTGGTTAATGGCTCAAATCAATCCCCTATATCACAGCTGTGTGATTAGTGGTGCCTAAAACTTCTTTCGAGTACGGTTTGGTATCAAATCGCCCCTAACGGACAACGTTTTCTCCTGTAAAAACCGTGTTTTTTTTTTTTATTTGAACTTAATATTTCCGTCGAGTATTGGAAAATAAACTGTTGATTTTAGGGGCAATATGACTTTTTTTTATTAACTTCGCCGTGTATTTTTGAGGGAAACTATTCAAAGTATGATTAAAACTTGTACTTAAGTGAAAAAAGTGATTGAAAGTGTACCAACGCAATCATTTACTTGAAATGCACTCTCAATTTGTGGTCATTTCTTTCCAAATTAATTGAAAAAAAGACAAAAAAGACAAAAAGTCATGATTTTTTTTTTTTCGAAGTTGAAATAGATGTAACAGAACATTGTTTCTGATGTGCCTGGTTATGGAAATGTCGAAAACACTTTTGTTCAAATAAAGAAACCGGTAAACGTCTAGAAAAAAATGGCAGACTAAAGTATGATATCATCCTATATTTGCTCAAAATAATGGGTTTTACAACAATTCTATGTTATATCGAGACTTAATTTCTAAACGAAAACAGTAAACAGGCTGATTATTTGATTACTTTCACTTCGTTGCTTTATGAAAGAGTTAAGTATTAAAATTTCGATGTATTAAACTGGAACTCCCGTGGTCCAGTGGGAAGCTACACTAGCCCATAGCAGGAAGATCGCATGTTCGAACCTCAAAGCCGGAGATGAAAAAATAATTTCCTATATTAAATGAAACTTAACTTAACTTTACTTTCAATTTCAAAAAGAGGGTCATGAATACATACAAAAGTCAACTTAAAAACAATGTTTGTATGTTTTTAAAAAATGTGTGTCCTAATTGCACCCCCCCCCCCTTAAACTAAAACCTCATAGGCCCAAAACACCAAAGTAATTATTGGTAATTCATTGAATCTTTACTTTCAAAGTCAAAATTCCATGTGCTGCTTGGAAAAACATAATTTAAGCTAAAATTTGTGTCAAGTATAAGATTTTGACGAAAAAACGGCTGAAAACCGTTATTTTGCATGTTGCGGGCATCCACGTTTGGGGGGCATATAGCACGTATTTCCTCCAACTATACCATAATGGTAACTTTCCTGTGTCTATCAGACTTAGGACATTGCTTTGACACTTAAACTTTATCCTATTAGCCCTTATAAAAGTCTCCACACGACCTTTTTCGGAAGACTTTTGCATTTTTTTACTTTTTTTTCGCAAGTCACGTGACTTTTGGACAGATAACACGTGACTTCAAAAGACAAATTTTCTGATATATTATATTTTTTGAAATATTTTATCATTTATCTCTCAAATGGACCTAAAACGACCTTTATGTAAGCCTCAGTGCGAATGCTATATGCGATTGAACTTTGATAGTGTATTTCCATAAGTTTACGTCCAATTTGGCGGAACGTGAAAGGGTTAAGCATTCTTAACCCCTTCCTGTTCCCATCGGTACCGATGGGCTATATTTTTGGGTAACTAACTTGCGCAAAGTATTGAATCTTTGACATTTGTTGACGTACAGAAGTGGTTAATGGCTCAAATCAATCCCCTATATCACAGCTGTGTGATTAGTGGTGCCTAAAACTTCTTTCGAGTACGGTTTGGTATCAAATCGCCCCTAACGGACAACGTTTTCTCCTGTAAAAACCGTGTTTTTTTTTTTTATTTGAACTTAATATTTCCGTCGAGTATTGGAAAATAAACTGTTGATTTTAGGGGCAATATGACTTTTTTTTATTAACTTCGCCGTGTATTTTTGAGGGAAACTATTCAAAGTATGATTAAAACTTGTACTTAAGTGAAAAAAGTGATTGAAAGTGTACCAACGCAATCATTTACTTGAAATGCACTCTCAATTTGTGGTCATTTCTTTCCAAATTAATTGAAAAAAAGACAAAAAAGACAAAAAGTCATGATTTTTTTTTTTTCGAAGTTGAAATAGATGTAACAGAACATTGTTTCTGATGTGCCTGGTTATGGAAATGTCGAAAACACTTTTGTTCAAATAAAGAAACCGGTAAACGTCTAGAAAAAAATGGCAGACTAAAGTATGATATCATCCTATATTTGCTCAAAATAATGGGTTTTACAACAATTCTATGTTATATCGAGACTTAATTTCTAAACGAAAACAGTAAACAGGCTGATTATTTGATTACTTTCACTTCGTTGCTTTATGAAAGAGTTAAGTATTAAAATTTCGATGTATTAAACTGGAACTCCCGTGGTCCAGTGGGAAGCTACACTAGCCCATAGCAGGAAGATCGCATGTTCGAACCTCAAAGCCGGAGATGAAAAAATAATTTCCTATATTAAATGAAACTTAACTTAACTTTACTTTCAATTTCAAAAAGAGGGTCATGAATACATACAAAAGTCAACTTAAAAACAATGTTTGTATGTTTTTAAAAAATGTGTGTCCTAATTGCACCCCCCCCCCCCCCTTAAACTAAAACCTCATAGGCCCAAAACACCAAAGTAATTATTGGTAATTCATTGAATCTTTACTTTCAAAGTCAAAATTCCATGTGCTGCTTGGAAAAACATAATTTAAGCTAAAATTTGTGTCAAGTATAAGATTTTGACGAAAAAACGGCTGAAAACCGTTATTTTGCATGTTGCGGGCATCCACGTTTGGGGGGCATATAGCACGTATTTCCTCCAACTATACCATAATGGTAACTTTCCTGTGTCTATCAGACTTAGGACATTGCTTTGACACTTAAACTTTATCCTATTAGCCCTTATAAAAGTCTCCACACGACCTTTTTCGGAAGACTTTTGCATTTTTTTACTTTTTTTTCGCAAGTCACGTGACTTTTGGACAGATAACACGTGACTTCAAAAGACAAATTTTCTGATATATTATATTTTTTGAAATATTTTATCATTTATCTCTCAAATGGACCTAAAACGACCTTTATGTAAGCCTCAGTGCGAATGCTATATGCGATTGAACTTTGATAGTGTATTTCCATAAGTTTACGTCCAATTTGGCGGAACGTGAAAGGGTTAAGCATTCTTAACCCCTTCCTGTTCCCATCGGTACCGATGGGCTATATTTTTGGGTAACTAACTTGCGCAAAGTATTGAATCTTTGACATTTGTTGACGTACAGAAGTGGTTAATGGCTCAAATCAATCCCCTATATCACAGCTGTGTGATTAGTGGTGCCTAAAACTTCTTTCGAGTACGGTTTGGTATCAAATCGCCCCTAACGGACAACGTTTTCTCCTGTAAAAACCGTGTTTTTTTTTTTTATTTGAACTTAATATTTCCGTCGAGTATTGGAAAATAAACTGTTGATTTTAGGGGCAATATGACTTTTTTTTATTAACTTCGCCGTGTATTTTTGAGGGAAACTATTCAAAGTATGATTAAAACTTGTACTTAAGTGAAAAAAGTGATTGAAAGTGTACCAACGCAATCATTTACTTGAAATGCACTCTCAATTTGTGGTCATTTCTTTCCAAATTAATTGAAAAAAAGACAAAAAAGACAAAAAGTCATGATTTTTTTTTTTTCGAAGTTGAAATAGATGTAACAGAACATTGTTTCTGATGTGCCTGGTTATTGAAATGTCGAAAACACTTTTGTTCAAATAAAGAAACCGGTAAACGTCTAGAAAAAAATGGCAGACTAAAGTATGATATCATCCTATATTTGCTCAAAATAATGGGTTTTACAACAATTCTATGTTATATCGAGACTTAATTTCTAAACGAAAACAGTAAACAGGCTGATTATTTGATTACTTTCACTTCGTTGCTTTATGAAAGAGTTAAGTATTAAAATTTCGATGTATTAAACTGGAACTCCCGTGGTCCAGTGGGAAGCTACACTAGCCCATAGCAGGAAGATCGCATGTTCGAACCTCAAAGCCGGAGATGAAAAAATAATTTCCTATATTAAATGAAACTTAACTTAACTTTACTTTCAATTTCAAAAAGAGGGTCATGAATACATACAAAAGTCAACTTAAAAACAATGTTTGTATGTTTTTAAAAAATGTGTGTCCTAATTGCACCCCCCCCCCCCCCTTAAACTAAAACCTCATAGGCCCAAAACACCAAAGTAATTATTGGTAATTCATTGAATCTTTACTTTCAAAGTCAAAATTCCATGTGCTGCTTGGAAAAACATAATTTAAGCTAAAATTTGTGTCAAGTATAAGATTTTGACGAAAAAACGGCTGAAAACCGTTATTTTGCATGTTGCGGGCATCCACGTTTGGGGGGCATATAGCACGTATTTCCTCCAACTATACCATAATGGTAACTTTCCTGTGTCTATCAGACTTAGGACATTGCTTTGACACTTAAACTTTATCCTATTAGCCCTTATAAAAGTCTCCACACGACCTTTTTCGGAAGACTTTTGCATTTTTTTACTTTTTTTTCGCAAGTCACGTGACTTTTGGACAGATAACACGTGACTTCAAAAGACAAATTTTCTGATATATTATATTTTTTGAAATATTTTATCATTTATCTCTCAAATGGACCTAAAACGACCTTTATGTAAGCCTCAGTGCGAATGCTATATGCGATTGAACTTTGATAGTGTATTTCCATAAGTTTACGTCCAATTTGGCGGAACGTGAAAGGGTTAAGCATTCTTAACCCCTTCCTGTTCCCATCGGTACCGATGGGCTATATTTTTGGGTAACTAACTTGCGCAAAGTATTGAATCTTTGACATTTGTTGACGTACAGAAGTGGTTAATGGCTCAAATCAATCCCCTATATCACAGCTGTGTGATTAGTGGTGCCTAAAACTTCTTTCGAGTACGGTTTGGTATCAAATCGCCCCTAACGGACAACGTTTTCTCCTGTAAAAACCGTGTTTTTTTTTTTTATTTGAACTTAATATTTCCGTCGAGTATTGGAAAATAAACTGTTGATTTTAGGGGCAATATGACTTTTTTTTATTAACTTCGCCGTGTATTTTTGAGGGAAACTATTCAAAGTATGATTAAAACTTGTACTTAAGTGAAAAAAGTGATTGAAAGTGTACCAACGCAATCATTTACTTGAAATGCACTCTCAATTTGTGGTCATTTCTTTCCAAATTAATTGAAAAAAAGACAAAAAAGACAAAAAGTCATGATTTTTTTTTTTTCGAAGTTGAAATAGATGTAACAGAACATTGTTTCTGATGTGCCTGGTTATGGAAATGTCGAAAACACTTTTGTTCAAATAAAGAAACCGGTAAACGTCTAGAAAAAAATGGCAGACTAAAGTATGATATCATCCTATATTTGCTCAAAATAATGGGTTTTACAACAATTCTATGTTATATCGAGACTTAATTTCTAAACGAAAACAGTAAACAGGCTGATTATTTGATTACTTTCACTTCGTTGCTTTATGAAAGAGTTAAGTATTAAAATTTCGATGTATTAAACTGGAACTCCCGTGGTCCAGTGGGAAGCTACACTAGCCCATAGCAGGAAGATCGCATGTTCGAACCTCAAAGCCGGAGATGAAAAAATAATTTCCTATATTAAATGAAACTTAACTTAACTTTACTTTCAATTTCAAAAAGAGGGTCATGAATACATACAAAAGTCAACTTAAAAACAATGTTTGTATGTTTTTAAAAAATGTGTGTCCTAATTGCACCCCCCCCCCCCCTTAAACTAAAACCTCATAGGCCCAAAACACCAAAGTAATTATTGGTAATTCATTGAATCTTTACTTTCAAAGTCAAAATTCCATGTGCTGCTTGGAAAAACATAATTTAAGCTAAAATTTGTGTCAAGTATAAGATTTTGACGAAAAAACGGCTGAAAACCGTTATTTTGCATGTTGCGGGCATCCACGTTTGGGGGGCATATAGCACGTATTTCCTCCAACTATACCATAATGGTAACTTTCCTGTGTCTATCAGACTTAGGACATTGCTTTGACACTTAAACTTTATCCTATTAGCCCTTATAAAAGTCTCCACACGACCTTTTTCGGAAGACTTTTGCATTTTTTTACTTTTTTTTCGCAAGTCACGTGACTTTTGGACAGATAACACGTGACTTCAAAAGACAAATTTTCTGATATATTATATTTTTTGAAATATTTTATCATTTATCTCTCAAATGGACCTAAAACGACCTTTATGTAAGCCTCAGTGCGAATGCTATATGCGATTGAACTTTGATAGTGTATTTCCATAAGTTTACGTCCAATTTGGCGGAACGTGAAAGGGTTAAGCATTCTTAACCCCTTCCTGTTCCCATCGGTACCGATGGGCTATATTTTTGGGTAACTAACTTGCGCAAAGTATTGAATCTTTGACATTTGTTGACGTACAGAAGTGGTTAATGGCTCAAATCAATCCCCTATATCACAGCTGTGTGATTAGTGGTGCCTAAAACTTCTTTCGAGTACGGTTTGGTATCAAATCGCCCCTAACGGACAACGTTTTCTCCTGTAAAAACCGTGTTTTTTTTTTTTATTTGAACTTAATATTTCCGTCGAGTATTGGAAAATAAACTGTTGATTTTAGGGGCAATATGACTTTTTTTTATTAACTTCGCCGTGTATTTTTGAGGGAAACTATTCAAAGTATGATTAAAACTTGTACTTAAGTGAAAAAAGTGATTGAAAGTGTACCAACGCAATCATTTACTTGAAATGCACTCTCAATTTGTGGTCATTTCTTTCCAAATTAATTGAAAAAAAGACAAAAAAGACAAAAAGTCATGATTTTTTTTTTTTCGAAGTTGAAATAGATGTAACAGAACATTGTTTCTGATGTGCCTGGTTATGGAAATGTCGAAAACACTTTTGTTCAAATAAAGAAACCGGTAAACGTCTAGAAAAAAATGGCAGACTAAAGTATGATATCATCCTATATTTGCTCAAAATAATGGGTTTTACAACAATTCTATGTTATATCGAGACTTAATTTCTAAACGAAAACAGTAAACAGGCTGATTATTTGATTACTTTCACTTCGTTGCTTTATGAAAGAGTTAAGTATTAAAATTTCGATGTATTAAACTGGAACTCCCGTGGTCCAGTGGGAAGCTACACTAGCCCATAGCAGGAAGATCGCATGTTCGAACCTCAAAGCCGGAGATGAAAAAATAATTTCCTATATTAAATGAAACTTAACTTAACTTTACTTTCAATTTCAAAAAGAGGGTCATGAATACATACAAAAGTCAACTTAAAAACAATGTTTGTATGTTTTTAAAAAATGTGTGTCCTAATTGCACCCCCCCCCCCCCCCCCCCCCCCTTAAACTAAAACCTCATAGGCCCAAAACACCAAAGTAATTATTGGTAATTCATTGAATCTTTACTTTCAAAGTCAAAATTCCATGTGCTGCTTGGAAAAACATAATTTAAGCTAAAATTTGTGTCAAGTATAAGATTTTGACGAAAAAACGGCTGAAAACCGTTATTTTGCATGTTGCGGGCATCCACGTTTGGGGGGCATATAGCACGTATTTCCTCCAACTATACCATAATGGTAACTTTCCTGTGTCTATCAGACTTAGGACATTGCTTTGACACTTAAACTTTATCCTATTAGCCCTTATAAAAGTCTCCACACGACCTTTTTCGGAAGACTTTTGCATTTTTTTACTTTTTTTTCGCAAGTCACGTGACTTTTGGACAGATAACACGTGACTTCAAAAGACAAATTTTCTGATATATTATATTTTTTGAAATATTTTATCATTTATCTCTCAAATGGACCTAAAACGACCTTTATGTAAGCCTCAGTGCGAATGCTATATGCGATTGAACTTTGATAGTGTATTTCCATAAGTTTACGTCCAATTTGGCGGAACGTGAAAGGGTTAAGCATTCTTAACCCCTTCCTGTTCCCATCGGTACCGATGGGCTATATTTTTGGGTAACTAACTTGCGCAAAGTATTGAATCTTTGACATTTGTTGACGTACAGAAGTGGTTAATGGCTCAAATCAATCCCCTATATCACAGCTGTGTGATTAGTGGTGCCTAAAACTTCTTTCGAGTACGGTTTGGTATCAAATCGCCCCTAACGGACAACGTTTTCTCCTGTAAAAACCGTGTTTTTTTTTTTTATTTGAACTTAATATTTCCGTCGAGTATTGGAAAATAAACTGTTGATTTTAGGGGCAATATGACTTTTTTTTATTAACTTCGCCGTGTATTTTTGAGGGAAACTATTCAAAGTATGATTAAAACTTGTACTTAAGTGAAAAAAGTGATTGAAAGTGTACCAACGCAATCATTTACTTGAAATGCACTCTCAATTTGTGGTCATTTCTTTCCAAATTAATTGAAAAAAAGACAAAAAAGACAAAAAGTCATGATTTTTTTTTTTTCGAAGTTGAAATAGATGTAACAGAACATTGTTTCTGATGTGCCTGGTTATGGAAATGTCGAAAACACTTTTGTTCAAATAAAGAAACCGGTAAACGTCTAGAAAAAAATGGCAGACTAAAGTATGATATCATCCTATATTTGCTAAAAATAATGGGTTTTACAACAATTCTATGTTATATCGAGACTTAATTTCTAAACGAAAACAGTAAACAGGCTGATTATTTGATTACTTTCACTTCGTTGCTTTATGAAAGAGTTAAGTATTAAAATTTCGATGTATTAAACTGGAACTCCCGTGGTCCAGTGGGAAGCTACACTAGCCCATAGCAGGAAGATCGCATGTTCGAACCTCAAAGCCGGAGATGAAAAAATAATTTCCTATATTAAATGAAACTTAACTTAACTTTACTTTCAATTTCAAAAAGAGGGTCATGAATACATACAAAAGTCAACTTAAAAACAATGTTTGTATGTTTTTAAAAAATGTGTGTCCTAATTGCACCCCCCCCCCCCTTAAACTAAAACCTCATAGGCCCAAAACACCAAAGTAATTATTGGTAATTCATTGAATCTTTACTTTCAAAGTCAAAATTCCATGTGCTGCTTGGAAAAACATAATTTAAGCTAAAATTTGTGTCAAGTATAAGATTTTGACGAAAAAACGGCTGAAAACCGTTATTTTGCATGTTGCGGGCATCCACGTTTGGGGGGCATATAGCACGTATTTCCTCCAACTATACCATAATGGTAACTTTCCTGTGTCTATCAGACTTAGGACATTGCTTTGACACTTAAACTTTATCCTATTAGCCCTTATAAAAGTCTCCACACGACCTTTTTCGGAAGACTTTTGCATTTTTTTACTTTTTTTTCGCAAGTCACGTGACTTTTGGACAGATAACACGTGACTTCAAAAGACAAATTTTCTGATATATTATATTTTTTGAAATATTTTATCATTTATCTCTCAAATGGACCTAAAACGACCTTTATGTAAGCCTCAGTGCGAATGCTATATGCGATTGAACTTTGATAGTGTATTTCCATAAGTTTACGTCCAATTTGGCGGAACGTGAAAGGGTTAAGCATTCTTAACCCCTTCCTGTTCCCATCGGTACCGATGGGCTATATTTTTGGGTAACTAACTTGCGCAAAGTATTGAATCTTTGACATTTGTTGACGTACAGAAGTGGTTAATGGCTCAAATCAATCCCCTATATCACAGCTGTGTGATTAGTGGTGCCTAAAACTTCTTTCGAGTACGGTTTGGTATCAAATCGCCCCTAACGGACAACGTTTTCTCCTGTAAAAACCGTGTTTTTTTTTTTTATTTGAACTTAATATTTCCGTCGAGTATTGGAAAATAAACTGTTGATTTTAGGGGCAATATGACTTTTTTTTATTAACTTCGCCGTGTATTTTTGAGGGAAACTATTCAAAGTATGATTAAAACTTGTACTTAAGTGAAAAAAGTGATTGAAAGTGTACCAACGCAATCATTTACTTGAAATGCACTCTCAATTTGTGGTCATTTCTTTCCAAATTAATTGAAAAAAAGACAAAAAAGACAAAAAGTCATGATTTTTTTTTTTTCGAAGTTGAAATAGATGTAACAGAACATTGTTTCTGATGTGCCTGGTTATGGAAATGTCGAAAACACTTTTGTTCAAATAAAGAAACCGGTAAACGTCTAGAAAAAAATGGCAGACTAAAGTATGATATCATCCTATATTTGCTCAAAATAATGGGTTTTACAACAATTCTATGTTATATCGAGACTTAATTTCTAAACGAAAACAGTAAACAGGCTGATTATTTGATTACTTTCACTTCGTTGCTTTATGAAAGAGTTAAGTATTAAAATTTCGATGTATTAAACTGGAACTCCCGTGGTCCAGTGGGAAGCTACACTAGCCCATAGCAGGAAGATCGCATGTTCGAACCTCAAAGCCGGAGATGAAAAAATAATTTCCTATATTAAATGAAACTTAACTTAACTTTACTTTCAATTTCAAAAAGAGGGTCATGAATACATACAAAAGTCAACTTAAAAACAATGTTTGTATGTTTTTAAAAAATGTGTGTCCTAATTGCACCCCCCCCCCCCCCCCCCCCCCTTAAACTAAAACCTCATAGGCCCAAAACACCAAAGTAATTATTGGTAATTCATTGAATCTTTACTTTCAAAGTCAAAATTCCATGTGCTGCTTGGAAAAACATAATTTAAGCTAAAATTTGTGTCAAGTATAAGATTTTGACGAAAAAACGGCTGAAAACCGTTATTTTGCATGTTGCGGGCATCCACGTTTGGGGGGCATATAGCACGTATTTCCTCCAACTATACCATAATGGTAACTTTCCTGTGTCTATCAGACTTAGGACATTGCTTTGACACTTAAACTTTATCCTATTAGCCCTTATAAAAGTCTCCACACGACCTTTTTCGGAAGACTTTTGCATTTTTTTACTTTTTTTTCGCAAGTCACGTGACTTTTGGACAGATAACACGTGACTTCAAAAGACAAATTTTCTGATATATTATATTTTTTGAAATATTTTATCATTTATCTCTCAAATGGACCTAAAACGACCTTTATGTAAGCCTCAGTGCGAATGCTATATGCGATTGAACTTTGATAGTGTATTTCCATAAGTTTACGTCCAATTTGGCGGAACGTGAAAGGGTTAAGCATTCTTAACCCCTTCCTGTTCCCATCGGTACCGATGGGCTATATTTTTGGGTAACTAACTTGCGCAAAGTATTGAATCTTTGACATTTGTTGACGTACAGAAGTGGTTAATGGCTCAAATCAATCCCCTATATCACAGCTGTGTGATTAGTGGTGCCTAAAACTTCTTTCGAGTACGGTTTGGTATCAAATCGCCCCTAACGGACAACGTTTTCTCCTGTAAAAACCGTGTTTTTTTTTTTTATTTGAACTTAATATTTCCGTCGAGTATTGGAAAATAAACTGTTGATTTTAGGGGCAATATGACTTTTTTTTATTAACTTCGCCGTGTATTTTTGAGGGAAACTATTCAAAGTATGATTAAAACTTGTACTTAAGTGAAAAAAGTGATTGAAAGTGTACCAACGCAATCATTTACTTGAAATGCACTCTCAATTTGTGGTCATTTCTTTCCAAATTAATTGAAAAAAAGACAAAAAAGACAAAAAGTCATGATTTTTTTTTTTTCGAAGTTGAAATAGATGTAACAGAACATTGTTTCTGATGTGCCTGGTTATGGAAATGTCGAAAACACTTTTGTTCAAATAAAGAAACCGGTAAACGTCTAGAAAAAAATGGCAGACTAAAGTATGATATCATCCTATATTTGCTCAAAATAATGGGTTTTACAACAATTCTATGTTATATCGAGACTTAATTTCTAAACGAAAACAGTAAACAGGCTGATTATTTGATTACTTTCACTTCGTTGCTTTATGAAAGAGTTAAGTATTAAAATTTCGATGTATTAAACTGGAACTCCCGTGGTCCAGTGGGAAGCTACACTAGCCTATAGCAGGAAGATCGCATGTTCGAACCTCAAAGCCGGAGATGAAAAAATAATTTCCTATATTAAATGAAACTTAACTTAACTTTACTTTCAATTTCAAAAAGAGGGTCATGAATACATACAAAAGTCAACTTAAAAACAATGTTTGTATGTTTTTAAAAAATGTGTGTCCTAATTGCACCCCCCCCCCCCCCCCTTAAACTAAAACCTCATAGGCCCAAAACACCAAAGTAATTATTGGTAATTCATTGAATCTTTACTTTCAAAGTCAAAATTCCATGTGCTGCTTGGAAAAACATAATTTAAGCTAAAATTTGTGTCAAGTATAAGATTTTGACGAAAAAACGGCTGAAAACCGTTATTTTGCATGTTGCGGGCATCCACGTTTGGGGGGCATATAGCACGTATTTCCTCCAACTATACCATAATGGTAACTTTCCTGTGTCTATCAGACTTAGGACATTGCTTTGACACTTAAACTTTATCCTATTAGCCCTTATAAAAGTCTCCACACGACCTTTTTCGGAAGACTTTTGCATTTTTTTACTTTTTTTTCGCAAGTCACGTGACTTTTGGACAGATAACACGTGACTTCAAAAGACAAATTTTCTGATATATTATATTTTTTGAAATATTTTATCATTTATCTCTCAAATGGACCTAAAACGACCTTTATGTAAGCCTCAGTGCGAATGCTATATGCGATTGAACTTTGATAGTGTATTTCCATAAGTTTACGTCCAATTTGGCGGAACGTGAAAGGGTTAAGCATTCTTAACCCCTTCCTGTTCCCATCGGTACCGATGGGCTATATTTTTGGGTAACTAACTTGCGCAAAGTATTGAATTTTTGACATTTGTTGACGTACAGAAGTGGTTAATGGCTCAAATCAATCCCCTATATCACAGCTGTGTGATTAGTGGTGCCTAAAACTTCTTTCGAGTACGGTTTGGTATCAAATCGCCCCTAACGGACGACGTTTTCTCCTGTAAAAACCGTGTTTTTTTTTTTTATTTGAACTTAATATTTCCGTCGAGTATTGGAAAATAAACTGTTGATTTTAGGGGCAATATGACTTTTTTTTATTAACTTCGCCGTGTATTTTTGAGGGAAACTATTCAAAGTATGATTAAAACTTGTACTTAAGTGAAAAAAGTGATTGAAAGTGTACCAACGCAATCATTTACTTGAAATGCACTCTCAATTTGTGGTCATTTCTTTCCAAATTAATTGAAAAAAAGACAAAAAAGACAAAAAGTCATGATTTTTTTTTTTTCGAAGTTGAAATAGATGTAACAGAACATTGTTTCTGATGTGCCTGGTTATGGAAATGTCGAAAACACTTTTGTTCAAATAAAGAAACCGGTAAACGTCTAGAAAAAAATGGCAGACTAAAGTATGATATCATCCTATATTTGCTCAAAATAATGGGTTTTACAACAATTCTATGTTATATCGAGACTTAATTTCTAAACGAAAACAGTAAACAGGCTGATTATTTGATTACTTTCACTTCGTTGCTTTATGAAAGAGTTAAGTATTAAAATTTCGATGTATTAAACTGGAACTCCCGTGGTCCAGTGGGAAGCTACACTAGCCCATAGCAGGAAGATCGCATGTTCGAACCTCAAAGCCGGAGATGAAAAAATAATTTCCTATATTAAATGAAACTTAACTTAACTTTACTTTCAATTTCAAAAAGAGGGTCATGAATACATACAAAAGTCAACTTAAAAACAATGTTTGTATGTTTTTAAAAAATGTGTGTCCTAATTGCACCCCCCCCCCCCCCCCCCTTAAACTAAAACCTCATAGGCCCAAAACACCAAAGTAATTATTGGTAATTCATTGAATCTTTACTTTCAAAGTCAAAATTCCATGTGCTGCTTGGAAAAACATAATTTAAGCTAAAATTTGTGTCAAGTATAAGATTTTGACGAAAAAACGGCTGAAAACCGTTATTTTGCATGTTGCGGGCATCCACGTTTGGGGGGCATATAGCACGTATTTCCTCCAACTATACCATAATGGTAACTTTCCTGTGTCTATCAGACTTAGGACATTGCTTTGACACTTAAACTTTATCCTATTAGCCCTTATAAAAGTCTCCACACGACCTTTTTCGGAAGACTTTTGCATTTTTTTACTTTTTTTTCGCAAGTCACGTGACTTTTGGACAGATAACACGTGACTTCAAAAGACAAATTTTCTGATATATTATATTTTTTGAAATATTTTATCATTTATCTCTCAAATGGACCTAAAACGACCTTTATGTAAGCCTCAGTGCGAATGCTATATGCGATTGAACTTTGATAGTGTATTTCCATAAGTTTACGTCCAATTTGGCGGAACGTGAAAGGGTTAAGCATTCTTAAGCATTCTTAACCCCTTCCTGTTCCCATCGGTACTCTGGTACCGATGGGCTATATTTTTGGGTAACTAACTTGCGCAAAGTATTGAATCTTTGACATTTGTTGACGTACAGAAGTGGTTAATGGCTCAAATCAATCCCCTATATCACAGCTGTGTGATTAGTGGTGCCTAAAACTTCTTTCGAGTACGGTTTGGTATCAAATCGCCCCTAACGGACAACGTTTTCTCCTGTAAAAACCGTGTTTTTTTTTTTTATTTGAACTTAATATTTCCGTCGAGTATTGGAAAATAAACTGTTGATTTTAGGGGCAATATGACTTTTTTTTATTAACTTCGCCGTGTATTTTTGAGGGAAACTATTCAAAGTATGATTAAAACTTGTACTTAAGTGAAAAAAGTGATTGAAAGTGTACCAACGCAATCATTTACTTGAAATGCACTCTCAATTTGTGGTCATTTCTTTCCAAATTAATTGAAAAAAAGACAAAAAAGACAAAAAGTCATGATTTTTTTTTTTTCGAAGTTGAAATAGATGTAACAGAACATTGTTTCTGATGTGCCTGGTTATGGAAATGTCGAAAACACTTTTGTTCAAATAAAGAAACCGGTAAACGTCTAGAAAAAAATGGCAGACTAAAGTATGATATCATCCTATATTTGCTCAAAATAATGGGTTTTACAACAATTCTATGTTATATCGAGACTTAATTTCTAAACGAAAACAGTAAACAGGCTGATTATTTGATTACTTTCACTTCGTTGCTTTATGAAAGAGTTAAGTATTAAAATTTCGATGTATTAAACTGGAACTCCCGTGGTCCAGTGGGAAGCTACACTAGCCCATAGCAGGAAGATCGCATGTTCGAACCTCAAAGCCGGAGATGAAAAAATAATTTCCTATATTAAATGAAACTTAACTTAACTTTACTTTCAATTTCAAAAAGAGGGTCATGAATACATACAAAAGTCAACTTAAAAACAATGTTTGTATGTTTTTAAAAAATGTGTGTCCTAATTGCACCCCCCCCCCCCCCCCTTAAACTAAAACCTCATAGGCCCAAAACACCAAAGTAATTATTGGTAATTCATTGAATCTTTACTTTCAAAGTCAAAATTCCATGTGCTGCTTGGAAAAACATAATTTAAGCTAAAATTTGTGTCAAGTATAAGATTTTGACGAAAAAACGGCTGAAAACCGTTATTTTGCATGTTGCGGGCATCCACGTTTGGGGGGCATATAGCACGTATTTCCTCCAACTATACCATAATGGTAACTTTCCTGTGTCTATCCGACTTAGGACATTGCTTTGACACTTAAACTTTATCCTATTAGCCCTTATAAAAGTCTCCACACGACCTTTTTCGGAAGACTTTTGCATTTTTTTACTTTTTTTTCGCAAGTCACGTGACTTTTGGACAGATAACACGTGACTTCAAAAGACAAATTTTCTGATATATTATATTTTTTGAAATATTTTATCATTTATCTCTCAAATGGACCTAAAACGACCTTTATGTAAGCCTCAGTGCGAATGCTATATGCGATTGAACTTTGATAGTGTATTTCCATAAGTTTACGTCCAATTTGGCGGAACGTGAAAGGGTTAAGCATTCTTAAGCATTCTAACCCCTTCCTGTTCCCATCGGTACTCTGGTACCGATGGGCTATATTTTTGGGTAACTAACTTGCGCAAAGTATTGAATCTTTGACATTTGTTGACGTACAGAAGTGGTTAATGGCTCAAATCAATCCCCTATATCACAGCTGTGTGATTAGTGGTGCCTAAAACTTCTTTCGAGTACGGTTTGGTATCAAATCGCCCCTAACGGACAACGTTTTCTCCTGTAAAAACCGTGTTTTTTTTTTTTATTTGAACTTAATATTTCCGTCGAGTATTGGAAAATAAACTGTTGATTTTAGGGGCAATATGACTTTTTTTTATTAACTTCGCCGTGTATTTTTGAGGGAAACTATTCAAAGTATGATTAAAACTTGTACTTAAGTGAAAAAAGTGATTGAAAGTGTACCAACGCAATCATTTACTTGAAATGCACTCTCAATTTGTGGTCATTTCTTTCCAAATTAATTGAAAAAAAGACAAAAAAGACAAAAAGTCATGATTTTTTTTTTTTCGAAGTTGAAATAGATGTAACAGAACATTGTTTCTGATGTGCCTGGTTATGGAAATGTCGAAAACACTTTTGTTCAAATAAAGAAACCGGTAAACGTCTAGAAAAAAATGGCAGACTAAAGTATGATATCATCCTATATTTGCTCAAAATAATGGGTTTTACAACAATTCTATGTTATATCGAGACTTAATTTCTAAACGAAAACAGTAAACAGGCTGATTATTTGATTACTTTCACTTCGTTGCTTTATGAAAGAGTTAAGTATTAAAATTTCGATGTATTAAACTGGAACTCCCGTGGTCCAGTGGGAAGCTACACTAGCCCATAGCAGGAAGATCGCATGTTCGAACCTCAAAGCCGGAGATGAAAAAATAATTTCCTATATTAAATGAAACTTAACTTAACTTTACTTTCAATTTCAAAAAGAGGGTCATGAATACATACAAAAGTCAACTTAAAAACAATGTTTGTATGTTTTTAAAAAATGTGTGTCCTAATTGCACCCCCCCCCCCTTAAACTAAAACCTCATAGGCCCAAAACACCAAAGTAATTATTGGTAATTCATTGAATCTTTACTTTCAAAGTCAAAATTCCATGTGCTGCTTGGAAAAACATAATTTAAGCTAAAATTTGTGTCAAGTATAAGATTTTGACGAAAAAACGGCTGAAAACCGTTATTTTGCATGTTGCGGGCATCCACGTTTGGGGGGCATATAGCACGTATTTCCTCCAACTATACCATAATGGTAACTTTCCTGTGTCTATCAGACTTAGGACATTGCTTTGACACTTAAACTTTATCCTATTAGCCCTTATAAAAGTCTCCACACGACCTTTTTCGGAAGACTTTTGCATTTTTTTACTTTTTTTTCGCAAGTCACGTGACTTTTGGACAGATAACACGTGACTTCAAAAGACAAATTTTCTGATATATTATATTTTTTGAAATATTTTATCATTTATCTCTCAAATGGACCTAAAACGACCTTTATGTAAGCCTCAGTGCGAATGCTATATGCGATTGAACTTTGATAGTGTATTTCCATAAGTTTACGTCCAATTTGGCGGAACGTGAAAGGGTTAAGCATTCTTAAGCATTCTTAACCCCTTCCTGTTCCCATCGGTACTCTGGTACCGATGGGCTATATTTTTGGGTAACTAACTTGCGCAAAGTATTGAATCTTTGACATTTGTTGACGTACAGAAGTGGTTAATGGCTCAAATCAATCCCCTATATCACAGCTGTGTGATTAGTGGTGCCTAAAACTTCTTTCGAGTACGGTTTGGTATCAAATCGCCCCTAACGGACAACGTTTTCTCCTGTAAAAACCGTGTTTTTTTTTTTTATTTGAACTTAATATTTCCGTCGAGTATTGGAAAATAAACTGTTGATTTTAGGGGCAATATGACTTTTTTTTATTAACTTCGCCGTGTATTTTTGAGGGAAACTATTCAAAGTATGATTAAAACTTGTACTTAAGTGAAAAAAGTGATTGAAAGTGTACCAACGCAATCATTTACTTGAAATGCACTCTCAATTTGTGGTCATTTCTTTCCAAATTAATTGAAAAAAAGACAAAAAAGACAAAAAGTCATGATTTTTTTTTTTCGAAGTTGAAATAGATGTAACAGAACATTGTTTCTGATGTGCCTGGTTATGGAAATGTCGAAAACACTTTTGTTCAAATAAAGAAACCGGTAAACGTCTAGAAAAAAATGGCAGACTAAAGTATGATATCATCCTATATTTGCTCAAAATAATGGGTTTTACAACAATTCTATGTTATATCGAGACTTAATTTCTAAACGAAAACAGTAAACAGGCTGATTATTTGATTACTTTCACTTCGTTGCTTTATGAAAGAGTTAAGTATTAAAATTTCGATGTATTAAACTGGAACTCCCGTGGTCCAGTGGGAAGCTACACTAGCCCATAGCAGGAAGATCGCATGTTCGAACCTCAAAGCCGGAGATGAAAAAATAATTTCCTATATTAAATGAAACTTAACTTAACTTTACTTTCAATTTCAAAAAGAGGGTCATGAATACATACAAAAGTCAACTTAAAAACAATGTTTGTATGTTTTTAAAAAATGTGTGTCCTAATTGCACCCCCCCCCCCCCCTTAAACTAAAACCTCATAGGCCCAAAACACCAAAGTAATTATTGGTAATTCATTGAATCTTTACTTTCAAAGTCAAAATTCCATGTGCTGCTTGGAAAAACATAATTTAAGCTAAAATTTGTGTCAAGTATAAGATTTTGACGAAAAAACGGCTGAAAACCGTTATTTTGCATGTTGCGGGCATCCACGTTTGGGGGGCATATAGCACGTATTTCCTCCAACTATACCATAATGGTAACTTTCCTGTGTCTATCCGACTTAGGACATTGCTTTGACACTTAAACTTTATCCTATTAGCCCTTATAAAAGTCTCCACACGACCTTTTTCGGAAGACTTTTGCATTTTTTTACTTTTTTTTCGCAAGTCACGTGACTTTTGGACAGATAACACGTGACTTCAAAAGACAAATTTTCTGATATATTATATTTTTTGAAATATTTTATCATTTATCTCTCAAATGGACCTAAAACGACCTTTATGTAAGCCTCAGTGCGAATGCTATATGCGATTGAACTTTGATAGTGTATTTCCATAAGTTTACGTCCAATTTGGCGGAACGTGAAAGGGTTAAGCATTCTTAAGCATTCTAACCCCTTCCTGTTCCCATCGGTACTCTGGTACCGATGGGCTATATTTTTGGGTAACTAACTTGCGCAAAGTATTGAATCTTTGACATTTGTTGACGTACAGAAGTGGTTAATGGCTCAAATCAATCCCCTATATCACAGCTGTGTGATTAGTGGTGCCTAAAACTTCTTTCGAGTACGGTTTGGTATCAAATCGCCCCTAACGGACAACGTTTTCTCCTGTAAAAACCGTGTTTTTTTTTTTTATTTGAACTTAATATTTCCGTCGAGTATTGGAAAATAAACTGTTGATTTTAGGGGCAATATGACTTTTTTTTATTAACTTCGCCGTGTATTTTTGAGGGAAACTATTCAAAGTATGATTAAAACTTGTACTTAAGTGAAAAAAGTGATTGAAAGTGTACCAACGCAATCATTTACTTGAAATGCACTCTCAATTTGTGGTCATTTCTTTCCAAATTAATTGAAAAAAAGACAAAAAAGACAAAAAGTCATGATTTTTTTTTTTTCGAAGTTGAAATAGATGTAACAGAACATTGTTTCTGATGTGCCTGGTTATGGAAATGTCGAAAACACTTTTGTTCAAATAAAGAAACCGGTAAACGTCTAGAAAAAAATGGCAGACTAAAGTATGATATCATCCTATATTTGCTCAAAATAATGGGTTTTACAACAATTCTATGTTATATCGAGACTTAATTTCTAAACGAAAACAGTAAACAGGCTGATTATTTGATTACTTTCACTTCGTTGCTTTATGAAAGAGTTAAGTATTAAAATTTCGATGTATTAAACTGGAACTCCCGTGGTCCAGTGGGAAGCTACACTAGCCCATAGCAGGAAGATCGCATGTTCGAACCTCAAAGCCGGAGATGAAAAAATAATTTCCTATATTAAATGAAACTTAACTTAACTTTACTTTCAATTTCAAAAAGAGGGTCATGAATACATACAAAAGTCAACTTAAAAACAATGTTTGTATGTTTTTAAAAAATGTGTGTCCTAATTGCACCCCCCCCCTTAAACTAAAACCTCATAGGCCCAAAACACCAAAGTAATTATTGGTAATTCATTGAATCTTTACTTTCAAAGTCAAAATTCCATGTGCTGCTTGGAAAAACATAATTTAAGCTAAAATTTGTGTCAAGTATAAGATTTTGACGAAAAAACGGCTGAAAACCGTTATTTTGCATGTTGCGGGCATCCACGTTTGGGGGGCATATAGCACGTATTTCCTCCAACTATACCATAATGGTAACTTTCCTGTGTCTATCAGACTTAGGACATTGCTTTGACACTTAAACTTTATCCTATTAGCCCTTATAAAAGTCTCCACACGACCTTTTTCGGAAGACTTTTGCATTTTTTTACTTTTTTTTCGCAAGTCACGTGACTTTTGGACAGATAACACGTGACTTCAAAAGACAAATTTTCTGATATATTATATTTTTTGAAATATTTTATCATTTATCTCTCAAATGGACCTAAAACGACCTTTATGTAAGCCTCAGTGCGAATGCTATATGCGATTGAACTTTGATAGTGTATTTCCATAAGTTTACGTCCAATTTGGCGGAACGTGAAAGGGTTAAGCATTCTTAAGCATTCTTAACCCCTTCCTGTTCCCATCGGTACTCTGGTACCGATGGACTATATTTTTGGGTAACTAACTTGCGCAAAGTATTGAATCTTTGACATTTGTTGACGTACAGAAGTGGTTAATGGCTCAAATCAATCCCCTATATCACAGCTGTGTGATTAGTGGTGCCTAAAACTTCTTTCGAGTACGGTTTGGTATCAAATCGCCCCTAACGGACAACGTTTTCTCCTGTAAAAACCGTGTTTTTTTTTTTTATTTGAACTTAATATTTCCGTCGAGTATTGGAAAATAAACTGTTGATTTTAGGGGCAATATGACTTTT
Source organism: Mytilus trossulus (assembly GCF_036588685.1). Taxonomy (NCBI): domain Eukaryota; kingdom Metazoa; phylum Mollusca; class Bivalvia; order Mytilida; family Mytilidae; genus Mytilus; species Mytilus trossulus. The sequence continues at coordinate 3,726,164 of NC_086386.1, forward strand.
TTTTATTAACTTCGCCGTGTATTTTTGAGGGAAACTATTCAAAGTATGATTAAAACTTGTACTTAAGTGAAAAAAGTGATTGAAAGTGTACCAACGCAATCATTTACTTGAAATGCACTCTCAATTTGTGGTCATTTCTTTCCAAATTAATTGAAAAAAAGACAAAAAAGACAAAAAGTCATGATTTTTTTTTTTTCGAAGTTGAAATAGATGTAACAGAACATTGTTTCTGATGTGCCTGGTTATGGAAATGTCGAAAACACTTTTGTTCAAATAAAGAAACCGGTAAACGTCTAGAAAAAAATGGCAGACTAAAGTATGATATCATCCTATATTTGCTCAAAATAATGGGTTTTACAACAATTCTATGTTATATCGAGACTTAATTTCTAAACGAAAACAGTAAACAGGCTGATTATTTGATTACTTTCACTTCGTTGCTTTATGAAAGAGTTAAGTATTAAAATTTCGATGTATTAAACTGGAACTCCCGTGGTCCAGTGGGAAGCTACACTAGCCCATAGCAGGAAGATCGCATGTTCGAACCTCAAAGCCGGAGATGAAAAAATAATTTCCTATATTAAATGAAACTTAACTTAACTTTTACTTTCAATTTCAAAAAGAGGGTCATGAATACATACAAAAGTCAACTTAAAAACAATGTTTGTATGTTTTTAAAAAATGTGTGTCCTAATTGCACCCCCCCCCCCCCCTTAAACTAAAACCTCATAGGCCCAAAACACCAAAGTAATTATTGGTAATTCATTGAATCTTTACTTTCAAAGTCAAAATTCCATGTGCTGCTTGGAAAAACATAATTTAAGCTAAAATTTGTGTCAAGTATAAGATTTTGACGAAAAAACGGCTGAAAACCGTTATTTTGCATGTTGCGGGCATCCACGTTTGGGGGGCATATAGCACGTATTTCCTCCAACTATACCATAATGGTAACTTTCCTGTGTCTATCAGACTTAGGACATTGCTTTGACACTTAAACTTTATCCTATTAGCCCTTATAAAAGTCTCCACACGACCTTTTTCGGAAGACTTTTGCATTTTTTTACTTTTTTTTCGCAAGTCACGTGACTTTTGGACAGATAACACGTGACTTCAAAAGACAAATTTTCTGATATATTATATTTTTTGAAATATTTTATCATTTATCTCTCAAATGGACCTAAAACGACCTTTATGTAAGCCTCAGTGCGAATGCTATATGCGATTGAACTTTGATAGTGTATTTCCATAAGTTTACGTCCAATTTGGCGGAACGTGAAAGGGTTAAGCATTCTTAAGCATTCTTAACCCCTTCCTGTTCCCATCGGTACTCTGGTACCGATGGGCTATATTTTTGGGTAACTAACTTGCGCAAAGTATTGAATCTTTGACATTTGTTGACGTACAGAAGTGGTTAATGGCTCAAATCAATCCCCTATATCACAGCTGTGTGATTAGTGGTGCCTAAAACTTCTTTCGAGTACGGTTTGGTATCAAATCGCCCCTAACGGACAACGTTTTCTCCTGTAAAAACCGTGTTTTTTTTTTTTTATTTGAACTTAATATTTCCGTCGAGTATTGGAAAATAAACTGTTGATTTTAGGGGCAATATGACTTTTTTTTATTAACTTCGCCGTGTATTTTTGAGGGAAACTATTCAAAGTATGATTAAAACTTGTACTTAAGTGAAAAAAGTGATTGAAAGTGTACCAACGCAATCATTTACTTGAAATGCACTCTCAATTTGTGGTCATTTCTTTCCAAATTAATTGAAAAAAAGACAAAAAAGACAAAAAGTCATGATTTTTTTTTTTCCGAAGTTGAAATAGATGTAACAGAACATTGTTTCTGATGTGCCTGGTTATGGAAATGTCGAAAACACTTTTGTTCAAATAAAGAAACCGGTAAACGTCTAGAAAAAAATGGCAGACTAAAGTATGATATCATCCTATATTTGCTCAAAATAATGGGTTTTACAACAATTCTATGTTATATCGAGACTTAATTTCTAAACGAAAACAGTAAACAGGCTGATTATTTGATTACTTTCACTTCGTTGCTTTATGAAAGAGTTAAGTATTAAAATTTCGATGTATTAAACTGGAACTCCCGTGGTCCAGTGGGAAGCTACACTAGCCCATAGCAGGAAGATCGCATGTTCGAACCTCAAAGCCGGAGATGAAAAAATAATTTCCTATATTAAATGAAACTTAACTTAACTTTACTTTCAATTTCAAAAAGAGGGTCATGAATACATACAAAAGTCAACTTAAAAACAATGTTTGTATGTTTTTAAAAAATGTGTGTCCTAATTGCACCCCCCCCCCCCCCCTTAAACTAAAACCTCATAGGCCCAAAACACCAAAGTAATTATTGGTAATTCATTGAATCTTTACTTTCAAAGTCAAAATTCCATGTGCTGCTTGGAAAAACATAATTTAAGCTAAAATTTGTGTCAAGTATAAGATTTTGACGAAAAAACGGCTGAAAACCGTTATTTTGCATGTTGCGGGCATCCACGTTTGGGGGGCATATAGCACGTATTTCCTCCAACTATACCATAATGGTAACTTTCCTGTGTCTATCAGACTTAGGACATTGCTTTGACACTTAAACTTTATCCTATTAGCCCTTATAAAAGTCTCCACACGACCTTTTTCGGAAGACTTTTGCATTTTTTTACTTTTTTTTCGCAAGTCACGTGACTTTTGGACAGATAACACGTGACTTCAAAAGACAAATTTTCTGATATATTATATTTTTTGAAATATTTTATCATTTATCTCTCAAATGGACCTAAAACGACCTTTATGTAAGCCTCAGTGCGAATGCTATATGCGATTGAACTTTGATAGTGTATTTCCATAAGTTTACGTCCAATTTGGCGGAACGTGAAAGGGTTAAGCATTCTTAAGCATTCTTAACCCCTTCCTGTTCCCATCGGTACTCTGGTACCGATGGGCTATATTTTTGGGTAACTAACTTGCGCAAAGTATTGAATCTTTGACATTTGTTGACGTACAGAAGTGGTTAATGGCTCAAATCAATCCCCTATATCACAGCTGTGTGATTAGTGGTGCCTAAAACTTCTTTCGAGTACGGTTTGGTATCAAATCGCCCCTAACGGACAACGTTTTCTCCTGTAAAAACCGTGTTTTTTTTTTTATTTGAACTTAATATTTCCGTCGAGTATTGGAAAATAAACTGTTGATTTTAGGGGCAATATGACTTTTTTTTATTAACTTCGCCGTGTATTTTTGAGGGAAACTATTCAAAGTATGATTAAAACTTGTACTTAAGTGAAAAAAGTGATTGAAAGTGTACCAACGCAATCATTTACTTGAAATGCACTCTCAATTTGTGGTCATTTCTTTCCAAATTAATTGAAAAAAAGACAAAAAAGACAAAAAGTCATGATTTTTTTTTTTTCGAAGTTGAAATAGATGTAACAGAACATTGTTTCTGATGTGCCTGGTTATGGAAATGTCGAAAACACTTTTGTTCAAATAAAGAAACCGGTAAACGTCTAGAAAAAAATGGCAGACTAAAGTATGATATCATCCTATATTTGCTCAAAATAATGGGTTTTACAACAATTCTATGTTATATCGAGACTTAATTTCTAAACGAAAACAGTAAACAGGCTGATTATTTGATTACTTTCACTTCGTTGCTTTATGAAAGAGTTAAGTATTAAAATTTCGATGTATTAAACTGGAACTCCCGTGGTCCAGTGGGAAGCTACACTAGCCCATAGCAGGAAGATCGCATGTTCGAACCTCAAAGCCGGAGATGAAAAAATAATTTCCTATATTAAATGAAACTTAACTTAACTTTACTTTCAATTTCAAAAAGAGGGTCATGAATACATACAAAAGTCAACTTAAAAACAATGTTTGTATGTTTTTAAAAAATGTGTGTCCTAATTGCACCCCCCCCCCCCTTAAACTAAAACCTCATAGGCCCAAAACACCAAAGTAATTATTGGTAATTCATTGAATCTTTACTTTCAAAGTCAAAATTCCATGTGCTGCTTGGAAAAACATAATTTAAGCTAAAATTTGTGTCAAGTATAAGATTTTGACGAAAAAACGGCTGAAAACCGTTATTTTGCATGTTGCGGGCATCCACGTTTGGGGGGCATATAGCACGTATTTCCTCCAACTATACCATAATGGTAACTTTCCTGTGTCTATCAGACTTAGGACATTGCTTTGACACTTAAACTTTATCCTATTAGCCCTTATAAAAGTCTCCACACGACCTTTTTCGGAAGACTTTTGCATTTTTTTACTTTTTTTTCGCAAGTCACGTGACTTTTGGACAGATAACACGTGACTTCAAAAGACAAATTTTCTGATATATTATATTTTTTGAAATATTTTATCATTTATCTCTCAAATGGACCTAAAACGACCTTTATGTAAGCCTCAGTGCGAATGCTATATGCGATTGAACTTTGATAGTGTATTTCCATAAGTTTACGTCCAATTTGGCGGAACGTGAAAGGGTTAAGCATTCTTAACCCCTTCCTGTTCCCATCGGTACTCTGGTACCGATGGGCTATATTTTTGGGTAACTAACTTGCGCAAAGTATTGAATCTTTGACATTTGTTGACGTACAGAAGTGGTTAATGGCTCAAATCAATCCCCTATATCACAGCTGTGTGATTAGTGGTGCCTAAAACTTCTTTCGAGTACGGTTTGGTATCAAATCGCCCCTAACGGACAACGTTTTCTCCTGTAAAAACCGTGTTTTTTTTTTTTATTTGAACTTAATATTTCCGTCGAGTATTGGAAAATAAACTGTTGATTTTAGGGGCAATATGACTTTTTTTTATTAACTTCGCCGTGTATTTTTGAGGGAAACTATTCAAAGTATGATTAAAACTTGTACTTAAGTGAAAAAAGTGATTGAAAGTGTACCAACGCAATCATTTACTTGAAATGCACTCTCAATTTGTGGTCATTTCTTTCCAAATTAATTGAAAAAAAGACAAAAAAGACAAAAAGTCATGATTTTTTTTTTTCGAAGTTGAAATAGATGTAACAGAACATTGTTTCTGATGTGCCTGGTTATGGAAATGTCGAAAACACTTTTGTTCAAATAAAGAAACCGGTAAACGTCTAGAAAAAAATGGCAGACTAAAGTATGATATCATCCTATATTTGCTCAAAATAATGGGTTTTACAACAATTCTATGTTATATCGAGACTTAATTTCTAAACGAAAACAGTAAACAGGCTGATTATTTGATTACTTTCACTTCGTTGCTTTATGAAAGAGTTAAGTATTAAAATTTCGATGTATTAAACTGGAACTCCCGTGGTCCAGTGGGAAGCTACACTAGCCCATAGCAGGAAGATCGCATGTTCGAACCTCAAAGCCGGAGATGAAAAAATAATTTCCTATATTAAATGAAACTTAACTTAACTTTTACTTTCAATTTCAAAAAGAGGGTCATGAATACGTACAAAAGTCAACTTAAAAACAATGTTTGTATGTTTTTAAAAAATGTGTGTCCTAATTGCACCCCCCCCCCCCCCCCCCCCCTTAAACTAAAACCTCATAGGCCCAAAACACCAAAGTAATTATTGGTAATTCATTGAATCTTTACTTTCAAAGTCAAAATTCCATGTGCTGCTTGGAAAAACATAATTTAAGCTAAAATTTGTGTCAAGTATAAGATTTTGACGAAAAAACGGCTGAAAACCGTTATTTTGCATGTTGCGGGCATCCACGTTTGGGGGGCATATAGCACGTATTTCCTCCAACTATACCATAATGGTAACTTTCCTGTGTCTATCAGACTTAGGACATTGCTTTGACACTTAAACTTTATCCTATTAGCCCTTATAAAAGTCTCCACACGACCTTTTTCGGAAGACTTTTGCATTTTTTTACTTTTTTTTCGCAAGTCACGTGACTTTTGGACAGATAACACGTGACTTCAAAAGACAAATTTTCTGATATATTATATTTTTTGAAATATTTTATCATTTATCTCTCAAATGGACCTAAAACGACCTTTATGTAAGCCTCAGTGCGAATGCTATATGCGATTGAACTTTGATAGTGTATTTCCATAAGTTTACGTCCAATTTGGCGGAACGTGAAAGGGTTAAGCATTCTTAACCCCTTCCTGTTCCCATCGGTACTCTGGTACCGATGGGCTATATTTTTGGGTAACTAACTTGCGCAAAGTATTGAATCTTTGACATTTGTTGACGTACAGAAGTGGTTAATGGCTCAAATCAATCCCCTATATCACAGCTGTGTGATTAGTGGTGCCTAAAACTTCTTTCGAGTACGGTTTGGTATCAAATCGCCCCTAACGGACAACGTTTTCTCCTGTAAAAACCGTGTTTTTTTTTTTTATTTGAACTTAATATTTCCGTCGAGTATTGGAAAATAAACTGTTGATTTTAGGGGCAATATGACTTTTTTTTATTAACTTCGCCGTGTATTTTTGAGGGAAACTATTCAAAGTATGATTAAAACTTGTACTTAAGTGAAAAAAGTGATTGAAAGTGTACCAACGCAATCATTTACTTGAAATGCACTCTCAATTTGTGGTCATTTCTTTCCAAATTAATTGAAAAAAAGACAAAAAAGACAAAAAGTCATGATTTTTTTTTTTCGAAGTTGAAATAGATGTAACAGAACATTGTTTCTGATGTGCCTGGTTATGGAAATGTCGAAAACACTTTTGTTCAAATAAAGAAACCGGTAAACGTCTAGAAAAAAATGGCAGACTAAAGTATGATATCATCCTATATTTGCTCAAAATAATGGGTTTTACAACAATTCTATGTTATATCGAGACTTAATTTCTAAACGAAAACAGTAAACAGGCTGATTATTTGATTACTTTCACTTCGTTGCTTTATGAAAGAGTTAAGTATTAAAATTTCGATGTATTAAACTGGAACTCCCGTGGTCCAGTGGGAAGCTACACTAGCCCATAGCAGGAAGATCGCATGTTCGAACCTCAAAGCCGGAGATGAAAAAATAATTTCCTATATTAAATGAAACTTAACTTAACTTTTACTTTCAATTTCAAAAAGAGGGTCATGAATACATACAAAAGTCAACTTAAAAACAATGTTTGTATGTTTTTAAAAAATGTGTGTCCTAATTGCACCCCCCCCCCCTTAAACTAAAACCTCATAGGCCCAAAACACCAAAGTAATTATTGGTAATTCATTGAATCTTTACTTTCAAAGTCAAAATTCCATGTGCTGCTTGGAAAAACATAATTTAAGCTAAAATTTGTGTCAAGTATAAGATTTTGACGAAAAAACGGCTGAAAACCGTTATTTTGCATGTTGCGGGCATCCACGTTTGGGGGGCATATAGCACGTATTTCCTCCAACTATACCATAATGGTAACTTTCCTGTGTCTATCAGACTTAGGACATTGCTTTGACACTTAAACTTTATCCTATTAGCCCTTATAAAAGTCTCCACACGACCTTTTTCGGAAGACTTTTGCATTTTTTTACTTTTTTTTCGCAAGTCACGTGACTTTTGGACAGATAACACGTGACTTCAAAAGACAAATTTTCTGATATATTATATTTTTTGAAATATTTTATCATTTATCTCTCAAATGGACCTAAAACGACCTTTATGTAAGCCTCAGTGCGAATGCTATATGCGATTGAACTTTGATAGTGTATTTCCATAAGTTTACGTCCAATTTGGCGGAACGTGAAAGGGTTAAGCATTCTTAACCCCTTCCTGTTCCCATCGGTACTCTGGTACCGATGGGCTATATTTTTGGGTAACTAACTTGCGCAAAGTATTGAATCTTTGACATTTGTTGACGTACAGAAGTGGTTAATGGCTCAAATCAATCCCCTATATCACAGCTGTGTGATTAGTGGTGCCTAAAACTTCTTTCGAGTACGGTTTGGTATCAAATCGCCCCTAACGGACAACGTTTTCTCCTGTAAAAACCGTGTTTTTTTTTTTTATTTGAACTTAATATTTCCGTCGAGTATTGGAAAATAAACTGTTGATTTTAGGGGCAATATGACTTTTTTTTATTAACTTCGCCGTGTATTTTTGAGGGAAACTATTCAAAGTATGATTAAAACTTGTACTTAAGTGAAAAAAGTGATTGAAAGTGTACCAACGCAATCATTTACTTGAAATGCACTCTCAATTTGTGGTCATTTCTTTCCAAATTAATTGAAAAAAAGACAAAAAAGACAAAAAGTCATGATTTTTTTTTTTCGAAGTTGAAATAGATGTAACAGAACATTGTTTCTGATGTGCCTGGTTATGGAAATGTCGAAAACACTTTTGTTCAAATAAAGAAACCGGTAAACGTCTAGAAAAAAATGGCAGACTAAAGTATGATATCATCCTATATTTGCTCAAAATAATGGGTTTTACAACAATTCTATGTTATATCGAGACTTAATTTCTAAACGAAAACAGTAAACAGGCTGATTATTTGATTACTTTCACTTCGTTGCTTTATGAAAGAGTTAAGTATTAAAATTTCGATGTATTAAACTGGAACTCCCGTGGTCCAGTGGGAAGCTACACTAGCCCATAGCAGGAAGATCGCATGTTCGAACCTCAAAGCCGGAGATGAAAAAATAATTTCCTATATTAAATGAAACTTAACTTAACTTTACTTTCAATTTCAAAAAGAGGGTCATGAATACATACAAAAGTCAACTTAAAAACAATGTTTGTATGTTTTTAAAAAATGTGTGTCCTAATTGCACCCCCCCCCCTTAAACTAAAACCTCATAGGCCCAAAACACCAAAGTAATTATTGGTAATTCATTGAATCTTTACTTTCAAAGTCAAAATTCCATGTGCTGCTTGGAAAAACATAATTTAAGCTAAAATTTGTGTCAAGTATAAGATTTTGACGAAAAAACGGCTGAAAACCGTTATTTTGCATGTTGCGGGCATCCACGTTTGGGGGGCATATAGCACGTATTTCCTCCAACTATACCATAATGGTAACTTTCCTGTGTCTATCAGACTTAGGACATTGCTTTGACACTTAAACTTTATCCTATTAGCCCTTATAAAAGTCTCCACACGACCTTTTTCGGAAGACTTTTGCATTTTTTTACTTTTTTTTCGCAAGTCACGTGACTTTTGGACAGATAACACGTGACTTCAAAAGACAAATTTTCTGATATATTATATTTTTTGAAATATTTTATCATTTATCTCTCAAATGGACCTAAAACGACCTTTATGTAAGCCTCAGTGCGAATGCTATATGCGATTGAACTTTGATAGTGTATTTCCATAAGTTTACGTCCAATTTGGCGGAACGTGAAAGGGTTAAGCATTCTTAAGCATTCTTAACCCCTTCCTGTTCCCATCGGTACTCTGGTACCGATGGGCTATATTTTTGGGTAACTAACTTGCGCAAAGTATTGAATCTTTGACATTTGTTGACGTACAGAAGTGGTTAATGGCTCAAATCAATCCCCTATATCACAGCTGTGTGATTAGTGGTGCCTAAAACTTCTTTCGAGTACGGTTTGGTATCAAATCGCCCCTAACGGACAACGTTTTCTCCTGTAAAAACCGTGTTTTTTTTTTTTATTTGAACTTAATATTTCCGTCGAGTATTGGAAAATAAACTGTTGATTTTAGGGGCAATATGACTTTTTTTTATTAACTTCGCCGTGTATTTTTGAGGGAAACTATTCAAAGTATGATTAAAACTTGTACTTAAGTGAAAAAAGTGATTGAAAGTGTACCAACGCAATCATTTACTTGAAATGCACTCTCAATTTGTGGTCATTTCTTTCCAAATTAATTGAAAAAAAGACAAAAAAGACAAAAAGTCATGATTTTTTTTTTTTCGAAGTTGAAATAGATGTAACAGAACATTGTTTCTGATGTGCCTGGTTATGGAAATGTCGAAAACACTTTTGTTCAAATAAAGAAACCGGTAAACGTCTAGAAAAAAATGGCAGACTAAAGTATGATATCATCCTATATTTGCTCAAAATAATGGGTTTTACAACAATTCTATGTTATATCGAGACTTAATTTCTAAACGAAAACAGTAAACAGGCTGATTATTTGATTACTTTCACTTCGTTGCTTTATGAAAGAGTTAAGTATTAAAATTTCGATGTATTAAACTGGAACTCCCGTGGTCCAGTGGGAAGCTACACTAGCCCATAGCAGGAAGATCGCATGTTCGAACCTCAAAGCCGGAGATGAAAAAATAATTTCCTATATTAAATGAAACTTAACTTAACTTTTACTTTCAATTTCAAAAAGAGGGTCATGAATACATACAAAAGTCAACTTAAAAACAATGTTTGTATGTTTTTAAAAAATGTGTGTCCTAATTGCACCCCCCCCCCCCCCCTTAAACTAAAACCTCATAGGCCCAAGACACCAAAGTAATTATTGGTAATTCATTGAATCTTTACTTTCAAAGTCAAAATTCCATGTGCTGCTTGGAAAAACATAATTTAAGCTAAAATTTGTGTCAAGTATAAGATTTTGACGAAAAAACGGCTGAAAACCGTTATTTTGCATGTTGCGGGCATCCACGTTTGGGGGGCATATAGCACGTATTTCCTCCAACTATACCATAATGGTAACTTTCCTGTGTCTATCAGACTTAGGACATTGCTTTGACACTTAAACTTTATCCTATTAGCCCTTATAAAAGTCTCCACACGACCTTTTTCGGAAGACTTTTGCATTTTTTTACTTTTTTTTCGCAAGTCACGTGACTTTTGGACAGATAACACGTGACTTCAAAAGACAAATTTTCTGATATATTATATTTTTTGAAATATTTTATCATTTATCTCTCAAATGGACCTAAAACGACCTTTATGTAAGCCTCAGTGCGAATGCTATATGCGATTGAACTTTGATAGTGTATTTCCATAAGTTTACGTCCAATTTGGCGGAACGTGAAAGGGTTAAGCATTCTTAAGCATTCTTAACCCCTTCCTGTTCCCATCGGTACTCTGGTACCGATGGGCTATATTTTTGGGTAACTAACTTGCGCAAAGTATTGAATCTTTGACATTTGTTGACGTACAGAAGTGGTTAATGGCTCAAATCAATCCCCTATATCACAGCTGTGTGATTAGTGGTGCCTAAAACTTCTTTCGAGTACGGTTTGGTATCAAATCGCCCCTAACGGACAACGTTTTCTCCTGTAAAAACCGTGTTTTTTTTTTTTATTTGAACTTAATATTTCCGTCGAGTATTGGAAAATAAACTGTTGATTTTAGGGGCAATATGACTTTTTTTTATTAACTTCGCCGTGTATTTTTGAGGGAAACTATTCAAAGTATGATTAAAACTTGTACTTAAGTGAAAAAAGTGATTGAAAGTGTACCAACGCAATCATTTACTTGAAATGCACTCTCAATTTGTGGTCATTTCTTTCCAAATTAATTGAAAAAAAGACAAAAAAGACAAAAAGTCATGATTTTTTTTTTTTCGAAGTTGAAATAGATGTAACAGAACATTGTTTCTGATGTGCCTGGTTATGGAAATGTCGAAAACACTTTTGTTCAAATAAAGAAACCGGTAAACGTCTAGAAAAAAATGGCAGACTAAAGTATGATATCATCCTATATTTGCTCAAAATAATGGGTTTTACAACAATTCTATGTTATATCGAGACTTAATTTCTAAACGAAAACAGTAAACAGGCTGATTATTTGATTACTTTCACTTCGTTGCTTTATGAAAGAGTTAAGTATTAAAATTTCGATGTATTAAACTGGAACTCCCGTGGTCCAGTGGGAAGCTACACTAGCCCATAGCAGGAAGATCGCATGTTCGAACCTCAAAGCCGGAGATGAAAAAATAATTTCCTATATTAAATGAAACTTAACTTAACTTTACTTTCAATTTCAAAAAGAGGGTCATGAATACATACAAAAGTCAACTTAAAAACAATGTTTGTATGTTTTTAAAAAATGTGTGTCCTAATTGCACCCCCCCCCCCCCCCCTTAAACTAAAACCTCATAGGCCCAAAACACCAAAGTAATTATTGGTAATTCATTGAATCTTTACTTTCAAAGTCAAAATTCCATGTGCTGCTTGGAAAAACATAATTTAAGCTAAAATTTGTGTCAAGTATAAGATTTTGACGAAAAAACGGCTGAAAACCGTTATTTTGCATGTTGCGGGCATCCACGTTTGGGGGGCATATAGCACGTATTTCCTCCAACTATACCATAATGGTAACTTTCCTGTGTCTATCAGACTTAGGACATTGCTTTGACACTTAAACTTTATCCTATTAGCCCTTATAAAAGTCTCCACACGACCTTTTTCGGAAGACTTTTGCATTTTTTTACTTTTTTTTCGCAAGTCACGTGACTTTTGGACAGATAACACGTGACTTCAAAAGACAAATTTTCTGATATATTATATTTTTTGAAATATTTTATCATTTATCTCTCAAATGGACCTAAAACGACCTTTATGTAAGCCTCAGTGCGAATGCTATATGCGATTGAACTTTGATAGTGTATTTCCATAAGTTTACGTCCAATTTGGCGGAACGTGAAAGGGTTAAGCATTCTTAAGCATTCTTAACCCCTTCCTGTTCCCATCGGTACTCTGGTACCGATGGGCTATATTTTTGGGTAACTAACTTGCGCAAAGTATTGAATCTTTGACATTTGTTGACGTACAGAAGTGGTTAATGGCTCAAATCAATCCCCTATATCACAGCTGTGTGATTAGTGGTGCCTAAAACTTCTTTCGAGTACGGTTTGGTATCAAATCGCCCCTAACGGACAACGTTTTCTCCTGTAAAAACCGTGTTTTTTTTTTTTATTTGAACTTAATATTTCCGTCGAGTATTGGAAAATAAACTGTTGATTTTAGGGGCAATATGACTTTTTTTTATTAACTTCGCCGTGTATTTTTGAGGGAAACTATTCAAAGTATGATTAAAACTTGTACTTAAGTGAAAAAAGTGATTGAAAGTGTACCAACGCAATCATTTACTTGAAATGCACTCTTAATTTGTGGTCATTTCTTTCCAAATTAATTGAAAAAAAGACAAAAAAGACAAAAAGTCATGATTTTTTTTTTTTTCGAAGTTGAAATAGATGTAACAGAACATTGTTTCTGATGTGCCTGGTTATGGAAATGTCGAAAACACTTTTGTTCAAATAAAGAAACCGGTAAACGTCTAGAAAAAAATGGCAGACTAAAGTATGATATCATCCTATATTTGCTCAAAATAATGGGTTTTACAACAATTCTATGTTATATCGAGACTTAATTTCTAAACGAAAACAGTAAACAGGCTGATTATTTGATTACTTTCACTTCGTTGCTTTATGAAAGAGTTAAGTATTAAAATTTCGATGTATTAAACTGGAACTCCCGTGGTCCAGTGGGAAGCTACACTAGCCCATAGCAGGAAGATCGCATGTTCGAACCTCAAAGCCGGAGATGAAAAAATAATTTCCTATATTAAATGAAACTTAACTTAACTTTTACTTTCAATTTCAAAAAGAGGGTCATGAATACATACAAAAGTCAACTTAAAAACAATGTTTGTATGTTTTTAAAAAATGTGTGTCCTAATTGCACCCCCCCCCCCTTAAACTAAAACCTCATAGGCCCAAAACACCAAAGTAATTATTGGTAATTCATTGAATCTTTACTTTCAAAGTCAAAATTCCATGTGCTGCTTGGAAAAACATAATTTAAGCTAAAATTTGTGTCAAGTATAAGATTTTGACGAAAAAACGGCTGAAAACCGTTATTTTGCATGTTGCGGGCATCCTCGTTTGGGGGGCATATAGCACGTATTTCCTCCAACTATACCATAATGGTAACTTTCCTGTGTCTATCAGACTTAGGACATTGCTTTGACACTTAAACTTTATCCTATTAGCCCTTATAAAAGTCTCCACACGACCTTTTTCGGAAGACTTTTGCATTTTTTTACTTTTTTTTCGCAAGTCACGTGACTTTTGGACAGATAACACGTGACTTCAAAAGACAAATTTTCTGATATATTATATTTTTTGAAATATTTTATCATTTATCTCTCAAATGGACCTAAAACGACCTTTATGTAAGCCTCAGTGCGAATGCTATATGCGATTGAACTTTGATAGTGTATTTCCATAAGTTTACGTCCAATTTGGCGGAACGTGAAAGGGTTAAGCATTCTTAAGCATTCTTAACCCCTTCCTGTTCCCATCGGTACTCTGGTACCGATGGGCTATATTTTTGGGTAACTAACTTGCGCAAAGTATTGAATCTTTGACATTTGTTGACGTACAGAAGTGGTTAATGGCTCAAATCAATCCCCTATATCACAGCTGTGTGATTAGTGGTGCCTAAAACTTCTTTCGAGTACGGTTTGGTATCAAATCGCCCCTAACGGACAACGTTTTCTCCTGTAAAAACCGTGTTTTTTTTTTTATTTGAACTTAATATTTCCGTCGAGTATTGGAAAATAAACTGTTGATTTTAGGGGCAATATGACTTTTTTTTATTAACTTCGCCGTGTATTTTTGAGGGAAACTATTCAAAGTATGATTAAAACTTGTACTTAAGTGAAAAAAGTGATTGAAAGTGTACCAACGCAATCATTTACTTGAAATGCACTCTCAATTTGTGGTCATTTCTTTCCAAATTAATTGAAAAAAAGACAAAAAAGACAAAAAGTCATGATTTTTTTTTTTTCGAAGTTGAAATAGATGTAACAGAACATTGTTTCTGATGTGCCTGGTTATGGAAATGTCGAAAACACTTTTGTTCAAATAAAGAAACCGGTAAACGTCTAGAAAAAAATGGCAGACTAAAGTATGATATCATCCTATATTTGCTCAAAATAATGGGTTTTACAACAATTCTATGTTATATCGAGACTTAATTTCTAAACGAAAACAGTAAACAGGCTGATTATTTGATTACTTTCACTTCGTTGCTTTATGAAAGAGTTAAGTATTAAAATTTCGATGTATTAAACTGGAACTCCCGTGGTCCAGTGGGAAGCTACACTAGCCCATAGCAGGAAGATCGCATGTTCGAACCTCAAAGCCGGAGATGAAAAAATAATTTCCTATATTAAATGAAACTTAACTTAACTTTACTTTCAATTTCAAAAAGAGGGTCATGAATACATACAAAAGTCAACTTAAAAACAATGTTTGTATGTTTTTAAAAAATGTGTGTCCTAATTGCACCCCCCCCCCCCCCCCCTTAAACTAAAACCTCATAGGCCCAAAACACCAAAGTAATTATTGGTAATTCATTGAATCTTTACTTTCAAAGTCAAAATTCCATGTGCTGCTTGGAAAAACATAATTTAAGCTAAAATTTGTGTCAAGTATAAGATTTTGACGAAAAAACGGCTGAAAACCGTTATTTTGCATGTTGCGGGCATCCTCGTTTGGGGGGCATATAGCACGTATTTCCTCCAACTATACCATAATGGTAACTTTCCTGTGTCTATCAGACTTAGGACATTGCTTTGACACTTAAACTTTATCCTATTAGCCCTTATAAAAGTCTCCACACGACCTTTTTCGGAAGACTTTTGCATTTTTTTACTTTTTTTTCGCAAGTCACGTGACTTTTGGACAGATAACACGTGACTTCAAAAGACAAATTTTCTGATATATTATATTTTTTGAAATATTTTATCATTTATCTCTCAAATGGACCTAAAACGACCTTTATGTAAGCCTCAGTGCGAATGCTATATGCGATTGAACTTTGATAGTGTATTTCCATAAGTTTACGTCCAATTTGGCGGAACGTGAAAGGGTTAAGCATTCTTAAGCATTCTTAACCCCTTCCTGTTCCCATCGGTACTCTGGTACCGATGGGCTATATTTTTGGGTAACTAACTTGCGCAAAGTATTGAATCTTTGACATTTGTTGACGTACAGAAGTGGTTAATGGCTCAAATCAATCCCCTATATCACAGCTGTGTGATTAGTGGTGCCTAAAACTTCTTTCGAGTACGGTTTGGTATCAAATCGCCCCTAACGGACAACGTTTTCTCCTGTAAAAACCGTGTTTTTTTTTTTATTTGAACTTAATATTTCCGTCGAGTATTGGAAAATAAACTGTTGATTTTAGGGGCAATATGACTTTTTTTTATTAACTTCGCCGTGTATTTTTGAGGGAAACTATTCAAAGTATGATTAAAACTTGTACTTAAGTGAAAAAAGTGATTGAAAGTGTACCAACGCAATCATTTACTTGAAATGCACTCTCAATTTGTGGTCATTTCTTTCCAAATTAATTGAAAAAAAGACAAAAAAGACAAAAAGTCATGATTTTTTTTTTTTCGAAGTTGAAATAGATGTAACAGAACATTGTTTCTGATGTGCCTGGTTATGGAAATGTCGAAAACACTTTTGTTCAAATAAAGAAACCGGTAAACGTCTAGAAAAAAATGGCAGACTAAAGTATGATATCATCCTATATTTGCTCAAAATAATGGGTTTTACAACAATTCTATGTTATATCGAGACTTAATTTCTAAACGAAAACAGTAAACAGGCTGATTATTTGATTACTTTCACTTCGTTGCTTTATGAAAGAGTTAAGTATTAAAATTTCGATGTATTAAACTGGAACTCCCGTGGTCCAGTGGGAAGCTACACTAGCCCATAGCAGGAAGATCGCATGTTCGAACCTCAAAGCCGGAGATGAAAAAATAATTTCCTATATTAAATGAAACTTAACTTAACTTTACTTTCAATTTCAAAAAGAGGGTCATGAATACATACAAAAGTCAACTTAAAAACAATGTTTGTATGTTTTTAAAAAATGTGTGTCCTAATTGCACCCCCCCCCCCCCCTTAAACTAAAACCTCATAGGCCCAAAACACCAAAGTAATTATTGGTAATTCATTGAATCTTTACTTTCAAAGTCAAAATTCCATGTGCTGCTTGGAAAAACATAATTTAAGCTAAAATTTGTGTCAAGTATAAGATTTTGACGAAAAAACGGCTGAAAACCGTTATTTTGCATGTTGCGGGCATCCACGTTTGGGGGGCATATAGCACGTATTTCCTCCAACTATACCATAATGGTAACTTTCCTGTGTCTATCAGACTTAGGACATTGCTTTGACACTTAAACTTTATCCTATTAGCCCTTATAAAAGTCTCCACACGACCTTTTTCGGAAGACTTTTGCATTTTTTTACTTTTTTTTCGCAAGTCACGTGACTTTTGGACAGATAACACGTGACTTCAAAAGACAAATTTTCTGATATATTATATTTTTTGAAATATTTTATCATTTATCTCTCAAATGGACCTAAAACGACCTTTATGTAAGCCTCAGTGCGAATGCTATATGCGATTGAACTTTGATAGTGTATTTCCATAAGTTTACGTCCAATTTGGCGGAACGTGAAAGGGTTAAGCATTCTTAAGCATTCTTAACCCCTTCCTGTTCCCATCGGTACTCTGGTACCGATGGGCTATATTTTTGGGTAACTAACTTGCGCAAAGTATTGAATCTTTGACATTTGTTGACGTACAGAAGTGGTTAATGGCTCAAATCAATCCCCTATATCACAGCTGTGTGATTAGTGGTGCCTAAAACTTCTTTCGAGTACGGTTTGGTATCAAATCGCCCCTAACGGACAACGTTTTCTCCTGTAAAAACCGTGTTTTTTTTTTTTATTTGAACTTAATATTTCCGTCGAGTATTGGAAAATAAACTGTTGATTTTAGGGGCAATATGACTTTTTTTTATTAACTTCGCCGTGTATTTTTGAGGGAAACTATTCAAAGTATGATTAAAACTTGTACTTAAGTGAAAAAAGTGATTGAAAGTGTACCAACGCAATCATTTACTTGAAATGCACTCTCAATTTGTGGTCATTTCTTTCCAAATTAATTGAAAAAAAGACAAAAAAGACAAAAAGTCATGATTTTTTTTTTTTCGAAGTTGAAATAGATGTAACAGAACATTGTTTCTGATGTGCCTGGTTATGGAAATGTCGAAAACACTTTTGTTCAAATAAAGAAACCGGTAAACGTCTAGAAAAAAATGGCAGACTAAAGTATGATATCATCCTATATTTGCTCAAAATAATGGGTTTTACAACAATTCTATGTTATATCGAGACTTAATTTCTAAACGAAAACAGTAAACAGGCTGATTATTTGATTACTTTCACTTCGTTGCTTTATGAAAGAGTTAAGTATTAAAATTTCGATGTATTAAACTGGAACTCCCGTGGTCCAGTGGGAAGCTACACTAGCCCATAGCAGGAAGATCGCATGTTCGAACCTCAAAGCCGGAGATGAAAAAATAATTTCCTATATTAAATGAAACTTAACTTAACTTTTACTTTCAATTTCAAAAAGAGGGTCATGAATACATACAAAAGTCAACTTAAAAACAATGTTTGTATGTTTTTAAAAAATGTGTGTCCTAATTGCACCCCCCCCCCCCTTAAACTAAAACCTCATAGGCCCAAAACACCAAAGTAATTATTGGTAATTCATTGAATCTTTACTTTCAAAGTCAAAATTCCATGTGCTGCTTGGAAAAACATAATTTAAGCTAAAATTTGTGTCAAGTATAAGATTTTGACGAAAAAACGGCTGAAAACCGTTATTTTGCATGTTGCGGGCATCCACGTTTGGGGGGCATATAGCACGTATTTCCTCCAACTATACCATAATGGTAACTTTCCTGTGTCTATCAGACTTAGGACATTGCTTTGACACTTAAACTTTATCCTATTAGCCCTTATAAAAGTCTCCACACGACCTTTTTCGGAAGACTTTTGCATTTTTTTACTTTTTTTTCGCAAGTCACGTGACTTTTGGACAGATAACACGTGACTTCAAAAGACAAATTTTCTGATATATTATATTTTTTGAAATATTTTATCATTTATCTCTCAAATGGACCTAAAACGACCTTTATGTAAGCCTCAGTGCGAATGCTATATGCGATTGAACTTTGATAGTGTATTTCCATAAGTTTACGTCCAATTTGGCGGAACGTGAAAGGGTTAAGCATTCTTAAGCATTCTTAACCCCTTCCTGTTCCCATCGGTACTCTGGTACCGATGGGCTATATTTTTGGGTAACTAACTTGCGCAAAGTATTGAATCTTTGACATTTGTTGACGTACAGAAGTGGTTAATGGCTCAAATCAATCCCCTATATCACAGCTGTGTGATTAGTGGTGCCTAAAACTTCTTTCGAGTACGGTTTGGTATCAAATCGCCCCTAACGGACAACGTTTTCTCCTGTAAAAACCGTGTTTTTTTTTTTTATTTGAACTTAATATTTCCGTCGAGTATTGGAAAATAAACTGTTGATTTTAGGGGCAATATGACTTTTTTTTATTAACTTCGCCGTGTATTTTTGAGGGAAACTATTCAAAGTATGATTAAAACTTGTACTTAAGTGAAAAAAGTGATTGAAAGTGTACCAACGCAATCATTTACTTGAAATGCACTCTCAATTTGTGGTCATTTCTTTCCAAATTAATTGAAAAAAAGACAAAAAAGACAAAAAGTCATGATTTTTTTTTTTTTCGAAGTTGAAATAGATGTAACAGAACATTGTTTCTGATGTGCCTGGTTATGGAAATGTCGAAAACACTTTTGTTCAAATAAAGAAACCGGTAAACGTCTAGAAAAAAATGGCAGACTAAAGTATGATATCATCCTATATTTGCTCAAAATAATGGGTTTTACAACAATTCTATGTTATATCGAGACTTAATTTCTAAACGAAAACAGTAAACAGGCTGATTATTTGATTACTTTCACTTCGTTGCTTTATGAAAGAGTTAAGTATTAAAATTTCGATGTATTAAACTGGAACTCCCGTGGTCCAGTGGGAAGCTACACTAGCCCATAGCAGGAAGATCGCATGTTCGAACCTCAAAGCCGGAGATGAAAAAATAATTTCCTATATTAAATGAAACTTAACTTAACTTTTACTTTCAATTTCAAAAAGAGGGTCATGAATACATACAAAAGTCAACTTAAAAACAATGTTTGTATGTTTTTAAAAAATGTGTGTCCTAATTGCACCCCCCCCCCCCCCCCTTAAACTAAAACCTCATAGGCCCAAAACACCAAAGTAATTATTGGTAATTCATTGAATCTTTACTTTCAAAGTCAAAATTCCATGTGCTGCTTGGAAAAACATAATTTAAGCTAAAATTTGTGTCAAGTATAAGATTTTGACGAAAAAACGGCTGAAAACCGTTATTTTGCATGTTGCGGGCATCCTCGTTTGGGGGGCATATAGCACGTATTTCCTCCAACTATACCATAATGGTAACTTTCCTGTGTCTATCAGACTTAGGACATTGCTTTGACACTTAAACTTTATCCTATTAGCCCTTATAAAAGTCTCCACACGACCTTTTTCGGAAGACTTTTGCATTTTTTTACTTTTTTTTCGCAAGTCACGTGACTTTTGGACAGATAACACGTGACTTCAAAAGACAAATTTTCTGATATATTATATTTTTTGAAATATTTTATCATTTATCTCTCAAATGGACCTAAAACGACCTTTATGTAAGCCTCAGTGCGAATGCTATATGCGATTGAACTTTGATAGTGTATTTCCATAAGTTTACGTCCAATTTGGCGGAACGTGAAAGGGTTAAGCATTCTTAAGCATTCTTAACCCCTTCCTGTTCCCATCGGTACTCTGGTACCGATGGGCTATATTTTTGGGTAACTAACTTGCGCAAAGTATTGAATCTTTGACATTTGTTGACGTACAGAAGTGGTTAATGGCTCAAATCAATCCCCTATATCACAGCTGTGTGATTAGTGGTGCCTAAAACTTCTTTCGAGTACGGTTTGGTATCAAATCGCCCCTAACGGACAACGTTTTCTCCTGTAAAAACCGTGTTTTTTTTTTTATTTGAACTTAATATTTCCGTCGAGTATTGGAAAATAAACTGTTGATTTTAGGGGCAATATGACTTTTTTTTATTAACTTCGCCGTGTATTTTTGAGGGAAACTATTCAAAGTATGATTAAAACTTGTACTTAAGTGAAAAAAGTGATTGAAAGTGTACCAACGCAATCATTTACTTGAAATGCACTCTCAATTTGTGGTCATTTCTTTCCAAATTAATTGAAAAAAAGACAAAAAAGACAAAAAGTCATGATTTTTTTTTTTTCGAAGTTGAAATAGATGTAACAGAACATTGTTTCTGACACTAGAAGCCCGATTTCAGTCTGAAACGGCCATTTTGGTCTGATCACATCTTGATTGACTGGATTTACCGCTAGAGAAATTCGTCCAGATATTTCAGATCGTTTAGTCGCCGTTCAGATCGATAGCCTCATCAGGTAAATCAGTTCGTTAAGGCGTATCAAGACGGAAAAGACTGAATCATCTAGCGGGTTGTTTAGACCCGTTAAGACCGTGTCAGACCAAAACAGACCATGGATACAAAGTTACGTCAAGATGTTGTCAGACCGTGTCCAGTCGTGTTCAGATTTAAATCATTTGGACACAAAACGAGTGAAACTTTCCTATTGTTTATCAGGGGTTGCTCCCCTTTTAAAAATAAAATAAAAGTTAGAAAGAAGACGGTTTATGTTTACTGAAAGTCTACCACGTCCATTTAATCATGTTAATTAAATAAAAAAAATATTCAATTTGAATTCTTACTACATCCTATTTAACATGTTTTGTATATATTTTAAAAAATAGCTCAAAGTCATACTGCTGAACAAACCGCCGCGAAATGACTAAAAAAAATTCAACAGATTGCCGAAATAACATTTATTTATTGAATGTAAGCACCTGAACCTTTATATTAAAGGTTTACAAGTGATTACAATACATGTTTTTGCAATTACAGACTGTCGTGGGTGGTGAAAAAATTGTCATGTTGACGCAATAGATCATTTTTACACCCGTATTAAATAATTACGGATGTCGGCCGTGAACACACAGGCACTTGTCTCAGAAAATAAATTTCCTATATACCTTATTATAATAAGGTATATAGGAATTTTTTTTTTCTGAGACAAGTGCCAAAAAATTTCCTATATACCTTAATATACCTTATTATAATAAGGTATATAGGAATTTTTTTTTCTGAGACAAGTGCCTGTGCGTGAACACTTGAAAACGCGTGATCTTAATAATTATGTTTAATTAAATTTAAGATGTAACATTTTTTAATATTGTAAATGAATGCATTCATTTAACTTTTAATGTTGGCTATATAAATTGCATTTGAGTGAGGCAGGGAAAAAAATATATATATAACTAGAATCTATGTCTTTTCTCGTTTTCCGTTTACTGTCATGCCATTGTCCGTTCATTTTTGCCAGACTCATGCGTTTGACTTTCCATCTTTTTTTTCACTTAGTCTATAATTCGAGAGCCTTTTATAAAAAAAATATTACACACCAGAAGACTTTGTTAAAAGATAAAGTTTGAATATTATAGCAGAAAAAGGCCAGTGTACCTGAAGTACATTTGAAGACCAGGTTATATATATTACATGAATACAGCATAACAAAGCTGGTTCAATTTGAATTACTATCCATTAGGGACATTTTCTGACGATAATTAATCAAATCTGACAAGTTTGATTAAAAACGGAAAATAAGCCCGTAAACGATTTAACATTACCGTACCCTCTTTACTTGTCGCATGTCGGCATCTTCAAATGGCACATTTATTTTACACAAATTCGTTGACATGCCATGATGGTAGATGGACACTACAGCACAATATAAGCTGAGCTGGAAATTACAATTGGTGAGTAGAAATGAATAATATTTTAAAATATGCCTATCAGACATGAGAATAATCATTGATCCGGCCAAGAGTTTGAAGGAAAGATGTTTACATTTGTTACATTTGTGCATACAGGTATGAATTGACTTTCTAATACACCATATTCTTGTACAGTAACTTGTTCAAAGGCAAAGTAAGAATTTGGGCTTGTAAAAAAAATTATTCCTGTGATTGGACCCCCCCCCCTTTTTGGAAGATCAATGCATGATTTGAAAAAGGGAAATATAAACTATGGTTTAAATCCTCCCTTTTAAAAAGGGCTGGATACACACCTGTTTATTGCCGAAACCATTGTGTGTATTCACAATGGTTTGGTTGGGGGGGGGGGAGGGGGGCCTATTACCAGACCTAACCCCCTGATGGAGTAACCCTAGTCCAAATAATTATGACGTCTGGCAAGGCTATTTTATTTTTTTTCTGAGACGCCTTCCTAGGACGTTGTAGGAAGGTGTCCCAGAAAAAAATTTAAATAGCCTTGCCAAACGTCATAATTATTTGGACTAGAGTAACCCTACATATTCATATTTATTGTATGTTTAATAATGTATTGATAACTGTCACGTCCTAAAATTTGCATGAAATATCTGTCACTGGATTTTTTATAACTCATAACCAACCAATCTTCACATGTATGTTACAATGATGATGCACCTATTTATATAGCCACTGGTGGGTGATGTACAATAATTATAATTTATCACATATTTGTTATGAATACCTTCAAGGCTTGGGTTTGCATATGCAATAACCTCTAAATTGCCGGGGGCAAAAAAAAGAGTATATTGATATTGTGCCCTGATTCCAAATGATGTGACAGCATTGCGTCCTTAACGACAATTTTTTACACTTTTGTGATAAGAAATTTAAGATAATTTTTCAGGCATGTTTCATTAAATTGCAGGCGCGGATCCAGAGGGGGGTTCCAGGGGTTGGAACCCTTTCTCTTTTTGAGGATCAATGCATTTGAATTGGGACATGTAATTGGAACCCCCCTTTGTCCTGGTTTTCAAAATGGCTGGACTCTCCCCTGAATTGTTATCAATGATTTGTTTTGCTCTAAATTTTGTAGAACTTAAATATAACATGTTATAATCTATGCATACCATTGCTTTGTCATGTATGTAGTAATATTCTACAAATTCTATTTTGAAATAAAAAAGTATTATTAAAAGAATTTGTTGAATTATTATTACTACAAATATCACAAATCAAATACATGTAGTTACTGTAAATTCAGAAATTATTGCTTGCAAATTATTGCGAATTTTTCATTTTAGACTTAAATGCGATTTTAATTTTTACGATTTTGTGAAAAATCCTGTTTAATTCATATAAAATATCACAAAATGTGCGTTTAAGTTATTGCGTTTACAACTCAGTCGCATTTTTCGCAATAATAAAAACCTCACATTAATTTCTGAATTGACAGTAGTATATAAAATAGTATTAATGCTATTGACTTATTTAATTGTATACATGTTATAGAAGTCGCATGTAATAGAAGTTATAAATACTTAATTCTTAATGTAAATTTTTTTTGTAGATAAGATATCACATTGGTTTGAGCATGATTCCCAGCAAGATTATGAAGGGGCATATATATCATATATACATAGGAAATATATAGTGTCACTAAATTACTCTCATACGGTACCTCACCTCTGTAGCTGTAAATTGCGAAACGGTGGATTCATTCATAATTTTGAGTTACTTATTGCAATTGGAAATAACGTTGATAAAGCTAACAGCATTATGCCATGATGTTGATGGGATGTTCTGATTGGACAAAAAGGAAATTGTGAATTGAACAAATAGCAAACTTGAAATTCATAGGAAAAAAAGTAGGAAATTGGAATAATGAAAATTCATAGTTTCAGTGATTATCTTACAATCATCATGATCATTGTCAATACTACAAGTGCATCATCATGATCATATATATCTGAATTCACCTTGGATAATTATACATTTAAAATAAGAATTTGGATATAATAAGAATTTCTGTGCTGGCGTTGCTACTGTTGGCTTCATGTACCACCAGCTGGGAGTGTTAAACCTTTTTGACCTTTCGTGAGGGTCTGTCACGGTCCGTCACAATTGGTTAGTGTCATATATGCATGATTATGGAAGTTTCACCAACCTAGACAAGCTTTACAGCCCTGGCACGGTTGTTGGTTGCACTTAGAGTCAAATGACAGCTTGCTGTATACATTTGTAGTTCAAATAGTCTGAATGAATCTACATGTATGGTGACAATCTTCTAAATTACTGTTCATTCTGAAACTGGCATTTTATACTAGTACATGTAGTAGTCGAACATATTAAACAATACACTTCAAAGTATCAATTTATTTTGTCTCGCCTTACATGAAAGTCATGAAAGTTGGTTGTATATATGCAAGAAATATGTATTACAGTCTTGGGGTGATGATGTAAGCTATTTTTAATAGAGCTTTACATTTATAAAAGCTAAAAGAGCTGGTTCAGGGAATGAGTGTAAAATATACTGTTACATTTTATTACATGTAATTGGATACATTTTATTGTATATGAGTACCTTGCAAGGTCTACTTGTCTATCAGGTTAGGTTGACCTGACCTTAATTTTATTTCATGGATAATCTAAGTGATTTAGGTTATTTCAGTTTAATACAATGTTAACATGGTTAGGTTTGTTTCTCAGATACTTCGTAATGAAATTAGAGACTGGAAATGGGGAATGTGCCAATAAGACAACAACCTGACTACAGAGCAGACAACAGCAGAAGGTCATCAATGTTTGAATTGTTTCTCAGAAGCTGTAAGCTACATTGAACATGTTGGAAACAAACATAATTTTTGTTTTGCCTAAGGAGATATGGTATCAGGGGTGAATCCAGCCATTTAAAAAAGGGGGGGGGGTTCCCAACCCAAGACAAAAGGGGGGGTTCCAACTATATGTCCCCATTCCATGATCGTCCAAAAAAGGGGGGTTCCAACCCCCTGAACCCTCCCCCTGGATCCACCACTGGGTATGAATTTTGATGAGACGACTTGCATTACTTAAACTATAAACCATGTAGACCAAGTGATTTTCTTTTTAGTCACTATATAATAGGTCACTGCACACCCTTCAGCAAAGACCAAAAACTTAAACTTCATGATGAGCACCCTATAAATGGCTCTGCTTGGAAAGAGCTAGGCTTCTAACAGAGTTAATGTAGAAAATTCAGACGAGAACCCAACAGTGATGACAACTTGATTTATACTAGTATACATGAGCTACAAACAAACAAATATGTGATAAACAGCAATCAACAAAAACACTACAGACAAAAAATTAAGGGGAGACTATTTAAATATGAAAAAGAAGATGTGGTATGATTGCCAATGAGACAACTCTCCACAAAAGACCAAAATGACACAAACATTAACAATTATAGGTCACTGTACAGCTTTCAACAATGAGCAAAGCCCATACCGCCTAGTCCGCTATAAAAGGCCCCGATAAGAAAAAGTAAAACGATTCAAACGAGAAAACTGACGGCCTTATTTATGAAAATAAATGAACATTAACAAATATGTAACCAAGGATTTGTATAGTGTCTCACTATACAAATCCTTGATGTAACACAAAAACAAACGACAACCACTTAATAACAGGCTCCTGACTTGGGTTTATTTACTTTAATGTAAAGTAAATAAAATTAACTAATGTCTTGTACAAGTATTACCCTGACGTTCCGTGAAAATTGTTTTCAAAAATCTATTTTGTCCATAATTCTTTTATGTAATAAACTTATTTAAATAAATTCAGACCTTCAACTGTCTGATCACCAGCATGGCTAAAGGTATTACTCCCAGATGTATTGGCAGGTGACACCTCCAGGTATTCAAGCGATTTCCTGTCGGACTTGCAAGTTCATGCATCATTTCACTTCTGTCAGTGTACACGACCGAAAACTTGAATCTTTCCATTTTAAACTTTCAGGTGCATAGGTAATCATTTGATAATATACATCTCTGTCCTGCGTGTCCGATAGTGATACACTAGTCATTACTGTTTATAAATAACATTTCTGGTGTAAAGAATATTATTCATAAAAATTTAAATAATTCCAAAAAAGAGATTTGATAAAATAAAAATTTGCTTACACATTTTTTCCAATGGTAAATTTGGGGAAATGTAAGTACTCGTTGTCAAAAGTAAAGGC
>NC_086386.1:3753248-3763248 GCF_036588685.1 Mytilus trossulus
AAAATAAAAACTTCCGAACTAAACATGAAAACTTCCCCGGAATAATATAGACCCCTTACAGAAACAACAGACAAACAAACAACAGACAGACAAACAAACACACACACACACACACCACACATAACAATCAATCATGTTTCAAAAGGGGGGGGCAAGGACCGTTTACAATTGCTTTTTAGAAGCCATTGATTTAAATTGTAAAACGACAATTTTAACCATTCTGTTCCGTTTATATAAAAAAAAAATCCCTAGGACCCCCCCCCCTTTTTTGTATACCCCCACTTACAAATGAATGTGTTTGATCAACCAATCAACGTGTTCAACCAACCAACCAACCAACCAATAAATCAATCAATCAATCAGTGCATGTTTCCGTCTCATGTGTTTAATATGGAGTCCACGATCTCATTTGTTTCTTTCTCGCTTGTTTCAAGAAACACTATCAAACGTGTTGTTTAACCAACCAACCAACCAACCAACCAACCAACGTGTTTAATCAACCCAATCAACATGTTTAGCCAACCAACCAACCAATCAATCAACCAATCAGTGCATGTTTCCGTCTCATGTGTTTAATATGGAGTCCACGATCTCATTTGTTTCTTTCTCGCTTGTTTCAAGAAACACTTTCCAACGTGTTTAAACAACCAACCAACGTGTTTAATCAACCAATCAACATGTTTAACCAACCAACCAACCAACCAACCAACCAATCAATCAATCAGTGCATGTTTCCGTCTCATGTGTTTAATATGGAGTCCACGATCTCATTTGTTTCGTTCTCGCTTGTTTCAAGAAACACTTTCCAACGTGTTTAAACAACCAACCAACGTGTTTAATCAACCAATCAACATGTTTAACCAACCAACCAACCAACCAACCAACCAATCAATCAATCAGTGCATGTTTCCGTCTCATGTGTTTATATGGAGGTCCACGATCTCATTTGTTTCTTTCTCGCTTGTTTCAAGAAATACTATCAAACGTGTTTAACCAACCAACCAACCAACCAACCAACGTGTTCAATCAACCAATCAACATGTTTAGCCAACCAACCAACCAATTAATCAACCAATCAGTGCATGTTTCCGTCTCATGTGTTTAATATGGAGTCCACGATCTCATTTGTTTCTTTCTCGCTTGTTTCAAGAAACACTTTCCAACGTGTTTAAACAACCAACCAACCAACCAACCAATCAATCAATCAGTGCATGTTTCCGTCTCATGTGTTTAATATGGAGTCCCACGATCTACATTTGTTTCTTTCTCGCTTGTTTCAAGAAACACTTTCCAACGTGTTTAAACAACCAACCAACGTGTTTAATCAACCAATCAACATGTTTAGCCAACCAACCAACCAACCAATCAATCAATCAACCAATCAGTGCATGTTTCCGTCTCATGTGTTTAATATGGAGTCCACGATCTCATTTGTTTCTTTCTCGCTTGTTTCAAGAAATACTATCAAACGTGTTTAACCAACCAACCAACCAACCAACCAACGTGTTCAATCAACCAATCAACATGTTAAGCCAACCAACCAACCAATCAATCAACCAATCGGTGCATGTTTCCGTCTCATGTGTTTAATATGGAGTCCACGATCTCATTAGTTTCTTTCTCGCTTGTTTCGAGAAAACACTATCTAACGTGTTTAACCAACCAACCAACGTGTTTAATCAACCAATCAACATGTTTAACCAACCAACCAACCAACCAACCAATCAATCAATCAATCAATAAATCAGTGCATGTTTCCGTCTCGTGTGTTCAATACGGGGTCCAAGATCTCAGTTTTTTTCCGGTTGCTTCAAGAGACCCCTATCCCAAGTGTTTAAGTAATAAACAAACCAACCAACCAACCAACCAACCAACCAACCAACCAACCAACCAATCAATCAATATGTATGACCGTTTATTTATGAACAGTTTCATTAAAACAATATGGAAGGAAAGACCTATGATCAATTATTCAAGAAGAATTGAATTTCAATATTGTTCTTACATCTCTTCTGAAAAAAAAATCCACATCCTTCTTATCAGTTATACTCTGAAACTACAAGTCTAATCGACCCCAAAATGTGCAGTCAGCAGGGCATACATGTACTAAAGGTTCATAAAACAACGTGGTGCAGATATCTCTCAAGACTTTTCCTAGAGAAAAGAATGGCAATGCCGTAAAAATCGCTCCTTACACTGCTACTTTTTGCATAGGTACTTTTTCTGTACAAAAAAATCTGTGGTACTGGAAAATTACTTTTAAAATATGGTACTTTTTTAGTACTTTAAATTTATTGTAATATTTAGGTACCTGTTTTTTACAGTACTTGATTTGTACCTAATATTTGAGGTACACATTTAGTACTACACAATTAAAGTACAAATTGAGTACTTAAAATTTGAAGTACAAATCAAGTACTGTAAAAAACAAGTACTTAAATATTACAATAAATTTGAAGTACTAAAAAAGTACTATATTTTAAAAGTAATTTTCCAGTACTACAGATTTTTTGTACAGAAAAAGTACCTATGCAAAATTAGCAGTGCAGGGCCGTAAATCTCAGTGAAATCCTAAAATAAAATGTTCGCTCCTAGATTAAAATACTTCTCTGTGTTACAAACTGGTGCTGAAAAATGTACATTACAAGAAAATAAGCATGCAACGCGTGTTTTAAAGTTACACCGGATCAATAAAATCCAAATCATGCTCTGCTGGTGAACTGTGACCGAAATGTCAATTTCCTACAATGACAAAAGAAATTACATTGTGCACATTCCATCTCTATAGATGTTGTCTGTTCAACGTCTCCACCTGAAAAGAAATAAAAAGACTGAGTTTTCGTTATTATCAACCCGCGTCACGTGATGTCTCCTCAATCTGGCGCGCGCGCTGGACCTGAAATAAAAATAAAAACTTTCCGAACTAAACATGAAACTTCCCCGGAATAATATAGACCCCTTACAGAAACAAACAGACAAACAAACAAACAGACAGACAAACAAACACACACACACACACTCACACATAACAATCATCATGTTTCAAAAGGGGGGGGGCAAGACCGTTTACAATTGCTTTTTAGAAGCAATTGATTTAAATTGTAAAACGACAATTTTAACCATTCTGTTCCGTTTATATAAAAAAAAAATCCCTAGGACCCCCCCCCCTTTTTTTATACCCCCACTTACAAATGAATGTGTTTGATCAACCAATCAACGTGTTCAACCAACCAACCAACCAACCAATAAATCAATCAATCAATCAGTGCATGTTTCCGTCTCATGTGTTTAATATGGAGTCCACGATCTCATTTGTTTCTTTCTCGCTTGTTTCAAGAAACACTATCAAACGTGTTGTTTAACCAACCAACCAACCAACCAACCAACCAACGTGTTTAATCAACCAATCAACATGTTTAGCCAACCAACCAACCAATCAATCAACCAATCAGTGCATGTTTCCCGTCTCATGTGTTTAATATGGAGTCCACGATCTCATTTGTTTCTTTCTCGCTTGTTTCAAGAAACACTTTCCAACGTGTTTAAACAACCAACCAACGTGTTTAATCAACCAATCAACATGTTTAACCAACCAACCAACCAACCAACCAACCAATCAATCAATCAGTGCATGTTTCCGTCTCATGTGTTTAATATGGAGTCCACGATCTCATTTGTTTCTTTCTCGCTTGTTTCAAGAAACACTTTCCAACGTGTTTAAACAACCAACCAACGTGTTTAATCAACCAATCAACATGTTTAACCAACCAACCAACCAACCAACCAACCAATCAATCAATCAGTGCATGTTTCCGTCTCATGTGTTAATATGGAGTCCACGATCTCATTTGTTTCTTTCTCGCTTGTTTCAAGAAATACTATCAAACGTGTTTAACCAACCAACCAACCAACCAACCAACGTGTTCAATTCAACCAATCAACATGTTTAGCCAACCAACCAACCAATTAATCAACCAATCAGTGCATGTTTCCGTCTCATGTGTTTAATATGGAGTCCACGATCTCATTTGTTTCTTTCTCGCTTGTTTCAAGAAACACTTTCCAACGTGTTTAAACAACCAACCAACCAACCAACCAATCAATCAATCAGTGCATGTTTCCGGTCTCATGTGTTTAATATGGAGTCCACGATCTCATTTGTTTCTTTCTCGCTTGTTTCAAGAAACACTTTCCAACGTGTTTAAACAACCAACCAACGTGGTTTAATCAACCAATCAACATGTTTAGCCAACCAACCAACCAACCAATCAATCAATCAACCAATCAGTGCATGTTTCCGTCTCATGTGTTTAATATGGAGTCCACGATCTCATTTGTTTCTTTCTCGCTTGTTTCAAGAAATACTATCAAACGTGTTTAACCAACCAACCAACCAACCAACCAACGTGTTCAATCAACCAATCAACATGTTAAGCCAACCAACCAACCAATCAATCAACCAATCGGTGCATGTTTCCGTCTCATGTGTTTAATATGGAGTCCACGATCTCATTAGTTTCTTTCTCGCTTGTTTCGAGAAACACTATCTAACGTGTTTAACCAACCAACCAACGTGTTTAATCAACCAATCAACATGTTTAACCAACCAACCAACCAACCAACCAATCAATCAATCAATCAATAAATCAGTGCATGTTTCCGTCTCGTGTGTTCAATACGGGGTCCAAGATCTCAGTTTTTTCCGGTTGCTTCAAGAGACCCTATCCCAAGTGTTTAAGTAATAAACAAACCAACCAACCAACCAACCAACCAACCAACCAACCAACCAACCAATCAATCAATATGTATGACCGTTTATTTATGACAGTTTCATTAAAACAATATGGAAGGAAAGACCTATGATCAATTATTCAAGAAGAATTGAATTTCAATATTGTTCTTACATCTCTTCTGAAAAAAAAATCCACATCCTTCTTATCAGTTATACTCTGAAACTACAAGTCTAATCGACCCCAAAATGTGCAGTCAGCAGGGCATACATGTACTAAAGGTTCATAAAACAACGTGGTGCAGATATCTCTCAAGACTTTTCCTAGAGAAAAGAAATGGCAATGCCGTAAAAATCGCTCCTTACACTGCTACTTTTGCATAGGTACTTTTTCTGTACAAAAAATCTGTGGTACTGGAAAATTACTTTTAAAATATGGTACTTTTTTAGTACTTTAAATTTATTGTAATATTTAGGTACCTGTTTTTTTACAGTACTTGATTTGTACCTAATATTTGAGGTACACATTTAGTACTACACAATTAAAGTACAAATTGAGTACTTAAAATTTGAAGTACAAATCAAGTACTGTAAAAAACAAGTACTTAAATATTACAATAAATTTGAAGTACTAAAAAAGTACTATATTTTAAAAGTAATTTTCCAGTACTACAGATTTTTTGTACAGAAAAAGTACCTATGCAAAATTAGCAGTGCAGGGCCGTAAATCTCAGTGAAATCCTAAAATAAAATGTTCGCTCCTAGATTAAAATACTTCTCTGTGTTACAAACTGGTGCTGAAAAATGTACATTACAAGAAAATAAGCATGCAACGCGTGTTTTAAAGTTACACCGGATCAATAAAATCCAAATCATGCACTGCTGGTGAACTGTGACCGAAATGTCAATTTCCTACAATGACAAAAGAAATTACATTGTGCACATTCCATCTCTATAGATGTTGTCTGTTCAACGTCTCCACCTGAAAAGAAATAAAAAGACTGAGTTTTCGTTATTATCAACCCGCGTCACGTGATGTCTCCTCAATCTGGCGCGCGCGCTGGACCTGAAATAAAATAAAAACTTTCCGAACTAAACATGAAACTTCCCCGGAATAATATAGACCCCTTACAGAAACAAACAGACAAACAAACAAACAGACAGACAAACAAACACACACACACACACACACACATAACAATCAATCATGTTTCAAAAGGGGGGGGCAAGACCGTTTACAATTGCTTTTTAGAAGCAATTGATTTAAATTGTAAAACGACAATTTTAACCATTCTGTTCCGTTTATATAAAAAAAAAATCCCTAGGACCCCCCCCCCCCTTTTTTTATACCCCCACTTACAAATGAATGTGTTTGATCAACCAATCAACGTGTTCAACCAACCAACCAACCAACCAATAAATCAATCAATCAATCAGTGCATGTTTCCGTCTCATGTGTTTAATATGGAGTCCACGATCTCATTTGTTTCTTTCTCGCTTGTTTCAAGAAACACTATCAAACGTGTTGTTTAACCAACCAACCAACCAACCAACCAACCAACGTGTTTAATCAACCAATCAACATGTTTAGCCAACCAACCAACCAATCAATCAACCAATCAGTGCATGTTTCCGTCTCATGTGTTTAATATGGAGTCCACGATCTCATTTGTTTCTTTCTCGCTTGTTTCAAGAAACACTTTCCAACGTGTTTAAACAACCAACCAACGTGTTTAATCAACCAATCAACATGTTTAACCAACCAACCAACCAACCAACCAACCAATCAATCAATCAGTGCATGTTTCCGTCTCATGTGTTTAATATGGAGTCCACGATCTCATTTGTTTCTTTCTCGCTTGTTTCAAGAAACACTTTCCAACGTGTTTAAACAACCAACCAACGTGTTTAATCAACCAATCAACATGTTTAACCAACCAACCAACCAACCAACCAACCAATCAATCAATCAGTGCATGTTTCCGTCTCATGTGTTTAATATGGAGTCCACGATCTCATTTGTTTCTTTCTCGCTTGTTTCAAGAAATACTATCAAACGTGTTTAACCAACCAACCAACCAACCAACCAACGTGTTCAATCAACCAATCAACATGTTTAGCCAACCAACCAACCAATTAATCAACCAATCAGTGCATGTTTCCGTCTCATGTGTTTAATATGGAGTCCACGATCTCATTTGTTTCTTTCTCGCTTGTTTCAAGAAACACTTTCCAACGTGTTTAAACAACCAACCAACCAACCAACCAATCAATCAATCAGTGCATGTTTCCGTCTCATGTGTTTAATATGGAGTCCACGATCTCATTTGTTTCTTTCTCGCTTGTTTCAAGAAACACTTTCCAACGTGTTTAAACAACCAACCAACGTGTTTAATCAACCAATCAACATGTTTAGCCAACCAACCAACCAACCAATCAATCAATCAACCAATCAGTGCATGTTTCCGTCTCATGTGTTTAATATGGAGTCCACGATCTCATTTGTTTCTTTCTCGCTTGTTTCAAGAAATACTATCAAACGTGTTTAACCAACCAACCAACCAACCAACCAACGTGTTCAATCAACCAATCAACATGTTAAGCCAACCAACCAACCAATCAATCAACCAATCGGTGCATGTTTCCGTCTCATGTGTTTAATATGGAGTCCACGATCTCATTAGTTTCTTTCTCGCTTGTTTCGAGAAACACTATCTAACGTGTTTAACCAACCAACCAACGTGTTTAATCAACCAATCAACATGTTTAACCAACCAACCAACCAACCAACCAATCAATCAATCAATCAATAAATCAGTGCATGTTTCCGTCTCGTGTGTTCAATACGGGGTCCAAGATCTCAGTTTTTTCCGGTTGCTTCAAGAGACCCTATCCCAAGTGTTTAAGTAATAAACAAACCAACCAACCAACCAACCAACCAACCAACCAACCAACCAACCAATCAATCAATATGTATGACCGTTTATTTATGACAGTTTCATTAAAACAATATGGAAGGAAAGACCTATGATCAATTATTCAAGAAGAATTGAATTTCAATATTGTTCTTACATCTCTTCTGAAAAAAAAATCCACATCCTTCTTATCAGTTATACTCTGAAACTACAAGTCTAATCGACCCCAAAATGTGCAGTCAGCAGGGCATACATGTACTAAAGGTTCATAAAACAACGTGGTGCAGATATCTCTCAAGACTTTTCCTAGAGAAAAGAAATGGCAATGCCGTAAAAATCGCTCCTTACACTGCTACTTTTGCATAGGTACTTTTTCTGTACAAAAAATCTGTGGTACTGGAAAATTACTTTTAAAATATGGTACTTTTTTAGTACTTTAAATTTATTGTAATATTTAGGTACCTGTTTTTTACAGTACTTGATTTGTACCTAATATTTGAGGTACACATTTAGTACTACACAATTAAAGTACAAATTGAGTACTTAAAATTTGAAGTACAAATCAAGTACTGTAAAAAACAAGTACTTAAATATTACAATAAATTTGAAGTACTAAAAAAGTACTATATTTTAAAAGTAATTTTCCAGTACTACAGATTTTTTGTACAGAAAAAGTACCTATGCAAAATTAGCAGTGCAGGGCCGTAAATCTCAGTGAAATCCTAAAATAAAATGTTCGCTCCTAGATTAAAATACTTCTCTGTGTTACAAACTGGTGCTGAAAAATGTACATTACAAGAAAATAAGCATGCAACGCGTGTTTTAAAGTTACACCGGATCAATAAAATCCAAATCATGCACTGCTGGTGAACTGTGACCGAAATGTCAATTTCCTACAATGACAAAAGAAATTACATTGTGCACATTCCATCTCTATAGATGTTGTCTGTTCAACGTCTCCACCTGAAAAGAAATAAAAAGACTGAGTTTTCGTTATTATCAACCCGCGTCACGTGATGTCTCCTCAATCTGGCGCGCGCGCTGGACC
Source organism: Mytilus trossulus (assembly GCF_036588685.1). Taxonomy (NCBI): domain Eukaryota; kingdom Metazoa; phylum Mollusca; class Bivalvia; order Mytilida; family Mytilidae; genus Mytilus; species Mytilus trossulus. The sequence goes on from NC_086386.1 coordinate 3,761,941, forward strand.
TGAAATAAAATAAAAACTTTCCGAACTAAACATGAAACTTCCCCGGAATAATATAGACCCCTTACAGAAACAAACAGACAAACAAACAAACAGACAGACAAACAAACACACACACACACACACACACATAACAATCAATCATGTTTCAAAAGGGGGGGGCAAGACCGTTTACAATTGCTTTTTAGAAGCAATTGATTTAAATTGTAAAACGACAATTTTAACCATTCTGTTCCGTTTATATAAAAAAAAAATCCCTAGGACCCCCCCCCCCTTTTTTTATACCCCCACTTACAAATGAATGTGTTTGATCAACCAATCAACGTGTTCAACCAACCAACCAACCAACCAATAAATCAATCAATCAATCAGTGCATGTTTCCGTCTCATGTGTTTAATATGGAGTCCACGATCTCATTTGTTTCTTTCTCGCTTGTTTCAAGAAACACTATCAAACGTGTTGTTTAACCAACCAACCAACCAACCAACCAACCAACGTGTTTAATCAACCAATCAACATGTTTAGCCAACCAACCAACCAATCAATCAACCAATCAGTGCATGTTTCCGTCTCATGTGTTTAATATGGAGTCCACGATCTCATTTGTTTCTTTCTCGCTTGTTTCAAGAAACACTTTCCAACGTGTTTAAACAACCAACCAACGTGTTTAATCAACCAATCAACATGTTTAACCAACCAACCAACCAACCAACCAACCAATCAATCAATCAGTGCATGTTTCCGTCTCATGTGTTTAATATGGAGTCCACGATCTCATTTGTTTCTTTCTCGCTTGTTTCAAGAAACACTTTCCAACGTGTTTAAACAACCAACCAACGTGTTTAATCAACCAATCAACATGTTTAACCAACCAACCAACCAACCAACCAACCAATCAATCAATCAGTGCATGTTTCCGTCTCATGTGTTTAATATGGAGTCCACGATCTCATTTGTTTCTTTCTCGCTTGTTTCAAGAAATACTATCAAACGTGTTTAACCAACCAACCAACCAACCAACCAACCAACGTGTTCAATCAACCAATCAACATGTTTAGCCAACCAACCAACCAATTAATCAACCAATCAGTGCATGTTTCCGTCTCATGTGTTTAATATGGAGTCCACGATCTCATTTGTTTCTTTCTCGCTTGTTTCAAGAAACACTTTCCAACGTGTTTAAACAACCAACCAACCAACCAACCAATCAATCAATCAGTGCATGTTTCCGTCTCATGTGTTTAATATGGAGTCCACGATCTCATTTGTTTCTTTCTCGCTTGTTTCAAGAAACACTTTCCAACGTGTTT
>NC_086386.1:3768248-3773248 GCF_036588685.1 Mytilus trossulus
AACATGTTTAGCCAACCAACCAACCAATCAATCAACCAATCAGTGCATGTTTCCGTCTCATGTGTTTAATATGGAGTCCACGATCTCATTTGTTTCTTTCTCGCTTGTTTCAAGAAACACTTTCCAACGTGTTTAAACAACCAACCAACGTGTTTAATCAACCAATCAACATGTTTAACCAACCAACCAACCAACCAACCAACCAATCAATCAATCAGTGCATGTTTCCGTCTCATGTGTTTAATATGGAGTCCACGATCTCATTTGTTTCTTTCTCGCTTGTTTCAAGAAACACTTTCCAACGTGTTTAAACAACCAACCAACGTGTTTAATCAACCAATCAACATGTTTAACCAACCAACCAACCAACCAACCAACCAATCAATCAATCAGTGCATGTTTCCGTCTCATGTGTTTAATATGGAGTCCACGATCTCATTTGTTTCTTTCTCGCTTGTTTCAAGAAATACTATCAAACGTGTTTAACCAACCAACCAACCAACCAACCAACGTGTTCAATCAACCAATCAACATGTTTAGCCAACCAACCAACCAATTAATCAACCAATCAGTGCATGTTTCCGTCTCATGTGTTTAATATGGAGTCCACGATCTCATTTGTTTCTTTCTCGCTTGTTTCAAGAAACACTTTCCAACGTGTTTAAACAACCAACCAACCAACCAACCAATCAATCAATCAGTGCATGTTTCCGTCTCATGTGTTTAATATGGAGTCCACGATCTCATTTGTTTCTTTCTCGCTTGTTTCAAGAAACACTTTCCAACGTGTTTAAACAACCAACCAACGTGTTTAATCAACCAATCAACATGTTTAGCCAACCAACCAACCAACCAATCAATCAATCAACCAATCAGTGCATGTTTCCGTCTCATGTGTTTAATATGGAGTCCACGATCTCATTTGTTTCTTTCTCGCTTGTTTCAAGAAATACTATCAAACGTGTTTAACCAACCAACCAACCAACCAACCAACGTGTTCAATCAACCAATCAACATGTTAAGCCAACCAACCAACCAATCAATCAACCAATCGGTGCATGTTTCCGTCTCATGTGTTTAATATGGAGTCCACGATCTCATTAGTTTCTTTCTCGCTTGTTTCGAGAAACACTATCTAACGTGTTTAACCAACCAACCAACGTGTTTAATCAACCAATCAACATGTTTAACCAACCAACCAACCAACCAACCAATCAATCAATCAATCAATAAATCAGTGCATGTTTCCGTCTCGTGTGTTCAATACGGGGTCCAAGATCTCAGTTTTTTCCGGTTGCTTCAAGAGACCCTATCCCAAGTGTTTAAGTAATAAACAAACCAACCAACCAACCAACCAACCAACCAACCAACCAACCAACCAATCAATCAATATGTATGACCGTTTATTTATGACAGTTTCATTAAAACAATATGGAAGGAAAGACCTATGATCAATTATTCAAGAAGAATTGAATTTCAATATTGTTCTTACATCTCTTCTGAAAAAAAAATCCACATCCTTCTTATCAGTTATACTCTGAAACTACAAGTCTAATCGACCCCAAAATGTGCAGTCAGCAGGGCATACATGTACTAAAGGTTCATAAAACAACGTGGTGCAGATATCTCTCAAGACTTTTCCTAGAGAAAAGAAATGGCAATGCCGTAAAAATCGCTCCTTACACTGCTACTTTTGCATAGGTACTTTTTCTGTACAAAAAATCTGTGGTACTGGAAAATTACTTTTAAAATATGGTACTTTTTTAGTACTTTAAATTTATTGTAATATTTAGGTACCTGTTTTTTACAGTACTTGATTTGTACCTAATATTTGAGGTACACATTTAGTACTACACAATTAAAGTACAAATTGAGTACTTAAAATTTGAAGTACAAATCAAGTACTGTAAAAAACAAGTACTTAAATATTACAATAAATTTGAAGTACTAAAAAAGTACTATATTTTAAAAGTAATTTTCCAGTACTACAGATTTTTTGTACAGAAAAAGTACCTATGCAAAATTAGCAGTGCAGGGCCGTAAATCTCAGTGAAATCCTAAAATAAAATGTTCGCTCCTAGATTAAAATACTTCTCTGTGTTACAAACTGGTGCTGAAAAATGTACATTACAAGAAAATAAGCATGCAACGCGTGTTTTAAAGTTACACCGGATCAATAAAATCCAAATCATGCACTGCTGGTGAACTGTGACCGAAATGTCAATTTCCTACAATGACAAAAGAAATTACATTGTGCACATTCCATCTCTATAGATGTTGTCTGTTCAACGTCTCCACCTGAAAAGAAATAAAAAGACTGAGTTTTCGTTATTATCAACCCGCGTCACGTGATGTCTCCTCAATCTGGCGCGCGCGCTGGACCTGAAATAAAATAAAAACTTTCCGAACTAAACATGAAACTTCCCCGGAATAATATAGACCCCTTACAGAAACAAACAGACAAACAAACAAACAGACAGACAAACAAACACACACACACACACACACACATAACAATCAATCATGTTTCAAAAGGGGGGGGCAAGACCGTTTACAATTGCTTTTTAGAAGCAATTGATTTAAATTGTAAAACGACAATTTTAACCATTCTGTTCCGTTTATATAAAAAAAAAATCCCTAGGACCCCCCCCCCCCTTTTTTTATACCCCCACTTACAAATGAATGTGTTTGATCAACCAATCAACGTGTTCAACCAACCAACCAACCAACCAATAAATCAATCAATCAATCAGTGCATGTTTCCGTCTCATGTGTTTAATATGGAGTCCACGATCTCATTTGTTTCTTTCTCGCTTGTTTCAAGAAACACTATCAAACGTGTTGTTTAACCAACCAACCAACCAACCAACCAACCAACGTGTTTAATCAACCAATCAACATGTTTAGCCAACCAACCAACCAATCAATCAACCAATCAGTGCATGTTTCCGTCTCATGTGTTTAATATGGAGTCCACGATCTCATTTGTTTCTTTCTCGCTTGTTTCAAGAAACACTTTCCAACGTGTTTAAACAACCAACCAACGTGTTTAATCAACCAATCAACATGTTTAACCAACCAACCAACCAACCAACCAACCAATCAATCAATCAGTGCATGTTTCCGTCTCATGTGTTTAATATGGAGTCCACGATCTCATTTGTTTCTTTCTCGCTTGTTTCAAGAAACACTTTCCAACGTGTTTAAACAACCAACCAACGTGTTTAATCAACCAATCAACATGTTTAACCAACCAACCAACCAACCAACCAACCAATCAATCAATCAGTGCATGTTTCCGTCTCATGTGTTTAATATGGAGTCCACGATCTCATTTGTTTCTTTCTCGCTTGTTTCAAGAAATACTATCAAACGTGTTTAACCAACCAACCAACCAACCAACCAACGTGTTCAATCAACCAATCAACATGTTTAGCCAACCAACCAACCAATCAATCAACCAATCAGTGCATGTTTCCGTCTCATGTGTTTAATATGGAGTCCACGATCTCATTTGTTTCTTTCTCGCTTGTTTCAAGAAACACTTTCCAACGTGTTTAAACAACCAACCAACCAACCAACCAATCAATCAATCAGTGCATGTTTCCGTCTCATGTGTTTAATATGGAGTCCACGATCTCATTTGTTTCTTTCTCGCTTGTTTCAAGAAACACTTTCCAACGTGTTTAAACAACCAACCAACGTGTTTAATCAACCAATCAACATGTTTAGCCAACCAACCAACCAATCAATCAATCAACCAATCAGTGCATGTTTCCGTCTCATGTGTTTAATATGGAGTCCACGATCTCATTTGTTTCTTTCTCGCTTGTTTCAAGAAATACTATCAAACGTGTTTAACCAACCAACCAACCAACCAACCAACGTGTTCAATCAACCAATCAACATGTTAAGCCAACCAACCAACCAATCAATCAACCAATCGGTGCATGTTTCCGTCTCATGTGTTTAATATGGAGTCCACGATCTCATTAGTTTCTTTCTCGCTTGTTTCGAGAAACACTATCTAACGTGTTTAACCAACCAACCAACGTGTTTAATCAACCAATCAACATGTTTAACCAACCAACCAACCAACCAACCAATCAATCAATCAATCAATAAATCAGTGCATGTTTCCGTCTCGTGTGTTCAATACGGGGTCCAAGATCTCAGTTTTTTCCGGTTGCTTCAAGAGACCCTATCCCAAGTGTTTAAGTAATAAACAAACCAACCAACCAACCAACCAACCAACCAACCAACCAACCAACCAATCAATCAATATGTATGACCGTTTATTTATGACAGTTTCATTAAAACAATATGGAAGGAAAGACCTATGATCAATTATTCAAGAAGAATTGAATTTCAATATTGTTCTTACATCTCTTCTGAAAAAAAAATCCACATCCTTCTTATCAGTTATACTCTGAAACTACAAGTCTAATCGACCCCAAAATGTGCAGTCAGCAGGGCATACATGTACTAAAGGTTCATAAAACAACGTGGTGCAGATATCTCTCAAGACTTTTCCTAGAGAAAAGAAATGGCAATGCCGTAAAAATCGCTCCTTACACTGCTACTTTTGCATAGGTACTTTTTCTGTACAAAAAATCTGTGGTACTGGAAAATTACTTTTAAAATATGGTACTTTTTTAGTACTTTAAATTTATTGTAATATTTAGGTACCTGTTTTTTACAGTACTTGATTTGTACCTAATATTTGAGGTACACATTTAGTACTACACAATTAAAGTACAAATTGAGTACTTAAAATTTGAAGTACAAATCAAGTACTGTAAAAAACAAGTACTTAAATATTACAATAAATTTGAAGTACTAAAAAAGTACTATATTTTAAAAGTAATTTTCCAGTACTACAGATTTTTTGTACAGAAAAAGTACCTATGCAAAATTAGCAGTGCAGGGCCGTAAATCTCAGTGAAATCCTAAAATAAAATGTTCGCTCCTAGATTAAATACTTCTCTGTGTTACAAACT
>NC_086386.1:3774992-3793776 GCF_036588685.1 Mytilus trossulus
ACAATTTTAACCATTCTGTTCCGTTTATATAAAAAAAAAATCCCTAGGACCCCCCCCCCCCCCTTTTTTTATACCCCCACTTACAAATGAATGTGTTTGATCAACCAATCAACGTGTTCAACCAACCAACCAACCAACCAATAAATCAATCAATCAATCAGTGCATGTTTCCGTCTCATGTGTTTAATATGGAGTCCACGATCTCATTTGTTTCTTTCTCGCTTGTTTCAAGAAACACTATCAAACGTGTTGTTTAACCAACCAACCAACCAACCAACCAACCAACGTGTTTAATCAACCAATCAACATGTTTAGCCAACCAACCAACCAATCAATCAACCAATCAGTGCATGTTTCCGTCTCATGTGTTTAATATGGAGTCCACGATCTCATTTGTTTCTTTCTCGCTTGTTTCAAGAAACACTTTCCAACGTGTTTAAACAACCAACCAACGTGTTTAATCAACCAATCAACATGTTTAACCAACCAACCAACCAACCAACCAACCAATCAATCAATCAGTGCATGTTTCCGTCTCATGTGTTTAATATGGAGTCCACGATCTCATTTGTTTCTTTCTCGCTTGTTTCAAGAAACACTTTCCAACGTGTTTAAACAACCAACCAACGTGTTTAATCAACCAATCAACATGTTTAACCAACCAACCAACCAACCAACCAACCAATCAATCAATCAGTGCATGTTTCCGTCTCATGTGTTTAATATGGAGTCCACGATCTCATTTGTTTCTTTCTCGCTTGTTTCAAGAAATACTATCAAACGTGTTTAACCAACCAACCAACCAACCAACCAACGTGTTCAATCAACCAATCAACATGTTTAGCCAACCAACCAACCAATCAATCAACCAATCAGTGCATGTTTCCGTCTCATGTGTTTAATATGGAGTCCACGATCTCATTTGTTTCTTTCTCGCTTGTTTCAAGAAACACTTTCCAACGTGTTTAAACAACCAACCAACCAACCAACCAATCAATCAATCAGTGCATGTTTCCGTCTCATGTGTTTAATATGGAGTCCACGATCTCATTTGTTTCTTTCTCGCTTGTTTCAAGAAACACTTTCCAACGTGTTTAAACAACCAACCAACGTGTTTAATCAACCAATCAACATGTTTAGCCAACCAACCAACCAACCAATCAATCAATCAACCAATCAGTGCATGTTTCCGTCTCATGTGTTTAATATGGAGTCCACGATCTCATTTGTTTCTTTCTCGCTTGTTTCAAGAAATACTATCAAACGTGTTTAACCAACCAACCAACCAACCAACCAACGTGTTCAATCAACCAATCAACATGTTAAGCCAACCAACCAACCAATCAATCAACCAATCGGTGCATGTTTCCGTCTCATGTGTTTAATATGGAGTCCACGATCTCATTAGTTTCTTTCTCGCTTGTTTCGAGAAACACTATCTAACGTGTTTAACCAACCAACCAACGTGTTTAATCAACCAATCAACATGTTTAACCAACCAACCAACCAACCAACCAATCAATCAATCAATCAATAAATCAGTGCATGTTTCCGTCTCGTGTGTTCAATACGGGGTCCAAGATCTCAGTTTTTTCCGGTTGCTTCAAGAGACCCTATCCCAAGTGTTTAAGTAATAAACAAACCAACCAACCAACCAACCAACCAACCAACCAACCAACCAACCAATCAATCAATATGTATGACCGTTTATTTATGACAGTTTCATTAAAACAATATGGAAGGAAAGACCTATGATCAATTATTCAAGAAGAATTGAATTTCAATATTGTTCTTACATCTCTTCTGAAAAAAAAATCCACATCCTTCTTATCAGTTATACTCTGAAACTACAAGTCTAATCGACCCCAAAATGTGCAGTCAGCAGGGCATACATGTACTAAAGGTTCATAAAACAACGTGGTGCAGATATCTCTCAAGACTTTTCCTAGAGAAAAGAAATGGCAATGCCGTAAAAATCGCTCCTTACACTGCTACTTTTGCATAGGTACTTTTTCTGTACAAAAAATCTGTGGTACTGGAAAATTACTTTTAAAATATGGTACTTTTTTAGTACTTTAAATTTATTGTAATATTTAGGTACCTGTTTTTTACAGTACTTGATTTGTACCTAATATTTGAGGTACACATTTAGTACTACACAATTAAAGTACAAATTGAGTACTTAAAATTTGAAGTACAAATCAAGTACTGTAAAAAACAAGTACTTAAATATTACAATAAATTTGAAGTACTAAAAAAGTACTATATTTTAAAAGTAATTTTCCAGTACTACAGATTTTTTGTACAGAAAAAGTACCTATGCAAAATTAGCAGTGCAGGGCCGTAAATCTCAGTGAAATCCTAAAATAAAATGTTCGCTCCTAGATTAAAATACTTCTCTGTGTTACAAACTGGTGCTGAAAAATGTACATTACAAGAAAATAAGCATGCAACGCGTGTTTTAAAGTTACACCGGATCAATAAAATCCAAATCATGCACTGCTGGTGAACTGTGACCGAAATGTCAATTTCCTACAATGACAAAAGAAATTACATTGTGCACATTCCATCTCTATAGATGTTGTCTGTTCAACGTCTCCACCTGAAAAGAAATAAAAAGACTGAGTTTTCGTTATTATCAACCCGCGTCACGTGATGTCTCCTCAATCTGGCGCGCGCGCTGGACCTGAAATAAAATAAAAACTTTCCGAACTAAACATGAAACTTCCCCGGAATAATATAGACCCCTTACAGAAACAAACAGACAAACAAACAAACAGACAGACAAACAAACACACACACACACACACACACATAACAATCAATCATGTTTCAAAAGGGGGGGGGCAAGACCGTTTACAATTGCTTTTTAGAAGCAATTGATTTAAATTGTAAAACGACAATTTTAACCATTCTGTTCCGTTTATATAAAAAAAAAATCCCTAGGACCCCCCCCCCCCCTTTTTTTATACCCCCACTTACAAATGAATGTGTTTGATCAACCAATCAACGTGTTCAACCAACCAACCAACCAACCAATAAATCAATCAATCAATCAGTGCATGTTTCCGTCTCATGTGTTTAATATGGAGTCCACGATCTCATTTGTTTCTTTCTCGCTTGTTTCAAGAAACACTATCAAACGTGTTGTTTAACCAACCAACCAACCAACCAACCAACCAACGTGTTTAATCAACCAATCAACATGTTTAGCCAACCAACCAACCAATCAATCAACCAATCAGTGCATGTTTCCGTCTCATGTGTTTAATATGGAGTCCACGATCTCATTTGTTTCTTTCTCGCTTGTTTCAAGAAACACTTTCCAACGTGTTTAAACAACCAACCAACGTGTTTAATCAACCAATCAACATGTTTAACCAACCAACCAACCAACCAACCAACCAATCAATCAATCAGTGCATGTTTCCGTCTCATGTGTTTAATATGGAGTCCACGATCTCATTTGTTTCTTTCTCGCTTGTTTCAAGAAACACTTTCCAACGTGTTTAAACAACCAACCAACGTGTTTAATCAACCAATCAACATGTTTAACCAACCAACCAACCAACCAACCAACCAATCAATCAATCAGTGCATGTTTCCGTCTCATGTGTTTAATATGGAGTCCACGATCTCATTTGTTTCTTTCTCGCTTGTTTCAAGAAATACTATCAAACGTGTTTAACCAACCAACCAACCAACCAACCAACGTGTTCAATCAACCAATCAACATGTTTAGCCAACCAACCAACCAATCAATCAACCAATCAGTGCATGTTTCCGTCTCATGTGTTTAATATGGAGTCCACGATCTCATTTGTTTCTTTCTCGCTTGTTTCAAGAAACACTTTCCAACGTGTTTAAACAACCAACCAACCAACCAACCAATCAATCAATCAGTGCATGTTTCCGTCTCATGTGTTTAATATGGAGTCCACGATCTCATTTGTTTCTTTCTCGCTTGTTTCAAGAAACACTTTCCAACGTGTTTAAACAACCAACCAACGTGTTTAATCAACCAATCAACATGTTTAGCCAACCAACCAACCAACCAATCAATCAATCAACCAATCAGTGCATGTTTCCGTCTCATGTGTTTAATATGGAGTCCACGATCTCATTTGTTTCTTTCTCGCTTGTTTCAAGAAATACTATCAAACGTGTTTAACCAACCAACCAACCAACCAACCAACGTGTTCAATCAACCAATCAACATGTTAAGCCAACCAACCAACCAATCAATCAACCAATCGGTGCATGTTTCCGTCTCATGTGTTTAATATGGAGTCCACGATCTCATTAGTTTCTTTCTCGCTTGTTTCGAGAAACACTATCTAACGTGTTTAACCAACCAACCAACGTGTTTAATCAACCAATCAACATGTTTAACCAACCAACCAACCAACCAACCAATCAATCAATCAATCAATAAATCAGTGCATGTTTCCGTCTCGTGTGTTCAATACGGGGTCCAAGATCTCAGTTTTTTCCGGTTGCTTCAAGAGACCCTATCCCAAGTGTTTAAGTAATAAACAAACCAACCAACCAACCAACCAACCAACCAACCAACCAACCAACCAATCAATCAATATGTATGACCGTTTATTTATGACAGTTTCATTAAAACAATATGGAAGGAAAGACCTATGATCAATTATTCAAGAAGAATTGAATTTCAATATTGTTCTTACATCTCTTCTGAAAAAAAAATCCACATCCTTCTTATCAGTTATACTCTGAAACTACAAGTCTAATCGACCCCAAAATGTGCAGTCAGCAGGGCATACATGTACTAAAGGTTCATAAAACAACGTGGTGCAGATATCTCTCAAGACTTTTCCTAGAGAAAAGAAATGGCAATGCCGTAAAAATCGCTCCTTACACTGCTACTTTTGCATAGGTACTTTTTCTGTACAAAAAATCTGTGGTACTGGAAAATTACTTTTAAAATATGGTACTTTTTTAGTACTTTAAATTTATTGTAATATTTAGGTACCTGTTTTTTACAGTACTTGATTTGTACCTAATATTTGAGGTACACATTTAGTACTACACAATTAAAGTACAAATTGAGTACTTAAAATTTGAAGTACAAATCAAGTACTGTAAAAAACAAGTACTTAAATATTACAATAAATTTGAAGTACTAAAAAAGTACTATATTTTAAAAGTAATTTTCCAGTACTACAGATTTTTTGTACAGAAAAAGTACCTATGCAAAATTAGCAGTGCAGGGCCGTAAATCTCAGTGAAATCCTAAAATAAAATGTTCGCTCCTAGATTAAAATACTTCTCTGTGTTACAAACTGGTGCTGAAAAATGTACATTACAAGAAAATAAGCATGCAACGCGTGTTTTAAAGTTACACCGGATCAATAAAATCCAAATCATGCACTGCTGGTGAACTGTGACCGAAATGTCAATTTCCTACAATGACAAAAGAAATTACATTGTGCACATTCCATCTCTATAGATGTTGTCTGTTCAACGTCTCCACCTGAAAAGAAATAAAAAGACTGAGTTTTCGTTATTATCAACCCGCGTCACGTGATGTCTCCTCAATCTGGCGCGCGCGCTGGACCTGAAATAAAATAAAAACTTTCCGAACTAAACATGAAACTTCCCCGGAATAATATAGACCCCTTACAGAAACAAACAGACAAACAAACAAACAGACAGACAAACAAACACACACACACACACACACACATAACAATCAATCATGTTTCAAAAGGGGGGGGGCAAGACCGTTTACAATTGCTTTTTAGAAGCAATTGATTTAAATTGTAAAACGACAATTTTAACCATTCTGTTCCGTTTATATAAAAAAAAAATCCCTAGGACCCCCCCCCCCCCTTTTTTTATACCCCCACTTACAAATGAATGTGTTTGATCAACCAATCAACGTGTTCAACCAACCAACCAACCAACCAATAAATCAATCAATCAATCAGTGCATGTTTCCGTCTCATGTGTTTAATATGGAGTCCACGATCTCATTTGTTTCTTTCTCGCTTGTTTCAAGAAACACTATCAAACGTGTTGTTTAACCAACCAACCAACCAACCAACCAACCAACGTGTTTAATCAACCAATCAACATGTTTAGCCAACCAACCAACCAATCAATCAACCAATCAGTGCATGTTTCCGTCTCATGTGTTTAATATGGAGTCCACGATCTCATTTGTTTCTTTCTCGCTTGTTTCAAGAAACACTTTCCAACGTGTTTAAACAACCAACCAACGTGTTTAATCAACCAATCAACATGTTTAACCAACCAACCAACCAACCAACCAACCAATCAATCAATCAGTGCATGTTTCCGTCTCATGTGTTTAATATGGAGTCCACGATCTCATTTGTTTCTTTCTCGCTTGTTTCAAGAAACACTTTCCAACGTGTTTAAACAACCAACCAACGTGTTTAATCAACCAATCAACATGTTTAACCAACCAACCAACCAACCAACCAACCAATCAATCAATCAGTGCATGTTTCCGTCTCATGTGTTTAATATGGAGTCCACGATCTCATTTGTTTCTTTCTCGCTTGTTTCAAGAAATACTATCAAACGTGTTTAACCAACCAACCAACCAACCAACCAACGTGTTCAATCAACCAATCAACATGTTTAGCCAACCAACCAACCAATCAATCAACCAATCAGTGCATGTTTCCGTCTCATGTGTTTAATATGGAGTCCACGATCTCATTTGTTTCTTTCTCGCTTGTTTCAAGAAACACTTTCCAACGTGTTTAAACAACCAACCAACCAACCAACCAATCAATCAATCAGTGCATGTTTCCGTCTCATGTGTTTAATATGGAGTCCACGATCTCATTTGTTTCTTTCTCGCTTGTTTCAAGAAACACTTTCCAACGTGTTTAAACAACCAACCAACGTGTTTAATCAACCAATCAACATGTTTAGCCAACCAACCAACCAACCAATCAATCAATCAACCAATCAGTGCATGTTTCCGTCTCATGTGTTTAATATGGAGTCCACGATCTCATTTGTTTCTTTCTCGCTTGTTTCAAGAAATACTATCAAACGTGTTTAACCAACCAACCAACCAACCAACCAACGTGTTCAATCAACCAATCAACATGTTAAGCCAACCAACCAACCAATCAATCAACCAATCGGTGCATGTTTCCGTCTCATGTGTTTAATATGGAGTCCACGATCTCATTAGTTTCTTTCTCGCTTGTTTCGAGAAACACTATCTAACGTGTTTAACCAACCAACCAACGTGTTTAATCAACCAATCAACATGTTTAACCAACCAACCAACCAACCAACCAATCAATCAATCAATCAATAAATCAGTGCATGTTTCCGTCTCGTGTGTTCAATACGGGGTCCAAGATCTCAGTTTTTTCCGGTTGCTTCAAGAGACCCTATCCCAAGTGTTTAAGTAATAAACAAACCAACCAACCAACCAACCAACCAACCAACCAACCAACCAACCAATCAATCAATATGTATGACCGTTTATTTATGACAGTTTCATTAAAACAATATGGAAGGAAAGACCTATGATCAATTATTCAAGAAGAATTGAATTTCAATATTGTTCTTACATCTCTTCTGAAAAAAAAATCCACATCCTTCTTATCAGTTATACTCTGAAACTACAAGTCTAATCGACCCCAAAATGTGCAGTCAGCAGGGCATACATGTACTAAAGGTTCATAAAACAACGTGGTGCAGATATCTCTCAAGACTTTTCCTAGAGAAAAGAAATGGCAATGCCGTAAAAATCGCTCCTTACACTGCTACTTTTGCATAGGTACTTTTTCTGTACAAAAAATCTGTGGTACTGGAAAATTACTTTTAAAATATGGTACTTTTTTAGTACTTTAAATTTATTGTAATATTTAGGTACCTGTTTTTTACAGTACTTGATTTGTACCTAATATTTGAGGTACACATTTAGTACTACACAATTAAAGTACAAATTGAGTACTTAAAATTTGAAGTACAAATCAAGTACTGTAAAAAACAAGTACTTAAATATTACAATAAATTTGAAGTACTAAAAAAGTACTATATTTTAAAAGTAATTTTCCAGTACTACAGATTTTTTGTACAGAAAAAGTACCTATGCAAAATTAGCAGTGCAGGGCCGTAAATCTCAGTGAAATCCTAAAATAAAATGTTCGCTCCTAGATTAAAATACTTCTCTGTGTTACAAACTGGTGCTGAAAAATGTACATTACAAGAAAATAAGCATGCAACGCGTGTTTTAAAGTTACACCGGATCAATAAAATCCAAATCATGCACTGCTGGTGAACTGTGACCGAAATGTCAATTTCCTACAATGACAAAAGAAATTACATTGTGCACATTCCATCTCTATAGATGTTGTCTGTTCAACGTCTCCACCTGAAAAGAAATAAAAAGACTGAGTTTTCGTTATTATCAACCCGCGTCACGTGATGTCTCCTCAATCTGGCGCGCGCGCTGGACCTGAAATAAAATAAAAACTTTCCGAACTAAACATGAAACTTCCCCGGAATAATATAGACCCCTTACAGAAACAAACAGACAAACAAACAAACAGACAGACAAACAAACACACACACACACACACACACATAACAATCAATCATGTTTCAAAAGGGGGGGGGCAAGACCGTTTACAATTGCTTTTTAGAAGCAATTGATTTAAATTGTAAAACGACAATTTTAACCATTCTGTTCCGTTTATATAAAAAAAAAATCCCTAGGACCCCCCCCCCCCTTTTTTTATACCCCCACTTACAAATGAATGTGTTTGATCAACCAATCAACGTGTTCAACCAACCAACCAACCAACCAATAAATCAATCAATCAATCAGTGCATGTTTCCGTCTCATGTGTTTAATATGGAGTCCACGATCTCATTTGTTTCTTTCTCGCTTGTTTCAAGAAACACTATCAAACGTGTTGTTTAACCAACCAACCAACCAACCAACCAACCAACGTGTTTAATCAACCAATCAACATGTTTAGCCAACCAACCAACCAATCAATCAACCAATCAGTGCATGTTTCCGTCTCATGTGTTTAATATGGAGTCCACGATCTCATTTGTTTCTTTCTCGCTTGTTTCAAGAAACACTTTCCAACGTGTTTAAACAACCAACCAACGTGTTTAATCAACCAATCAACATGTTTAACCAACCAACCAACCAACCAACCAACCAATCAATCAATCAGTGCATGTTTCCGTCTCATGTGTTTAATATGGAGTCCACGATCTCATTTGTTTCTTTCTCGCTTGTTTCAAGAAACACTTTCCAACGTGTTTAAACAACCAACCAACGTGTTTAATCAACCAATCAACATGTTTAACCAACCAACCAACCAACCAACCAACCAATCAATCAATCAGTGCATGTTTCCGTCTCATGTGTTTAATATGGAGTCCACGATCTCATTTGTTTCTTTCTCGCTTGTTTCAAGAAATACTATCAAACGTGTTTAACCAACCAACCAACCAACCAACCAACGTGTTCAATCAACCAATCAACATGTTTAGCCAACCAACCAACCAATCAATCAACCAATCAGTGCATGTTTCCGTCTCATGTGTTTAATATGGAGTCCACGATCTCATTTGTTTCTTTCTCGCTTGTTTCAAGAAACACTTTCCAACGTGTTTAAACAACCAACCAACCAACCAACCAATCAATCAATCAGTGCATGTTTCCGTCTCATGTGTTTAATATGGAGTCCACGATCTCATTTGTTTCTTTCTCGCTTGTTTCAAGAAACACTTTCCAACGTGTTTAAACAACCAACCAACGTGTTTAATCAACCAATCAACATGTTTAGCCAACCAACCAACCAACCAATCAATCAATCAACCAATCAGTGCATGTTTCCGTCTCATGTGTTTAATATGGAGTCCACGATCTCATTTGTTTCTTTCTCGCTTGTTTCAAGAAATACTATCAAACGTGTTTAACCAACCAACCAACCAACCAACCAACGTGTTCAATCAACCAATCAACATGTTAAGCCAACCAACCAACCAATCAATCAACCAATCGGTGCATGTTTCCGTCTCATGTGTTTAATATGGAGTCCACGATCTCATTAGTTTCTTTCTCGCTTGTTTCGAGAAACACTATCTAACGTGTTTAACCAACCAACCAACGTGTTTAATCAACCAATCAACATGTTTAACCAACCAACCAACCAACCAACCAATCAATCAATCAATCAATAAATCAGTGCATGTTTCCGTCTCGTGTGTTCAATACGGGGTCCAAGATCTCAGTTTTTTCCGGTTGCTTCAAGAGACCCTATCCCAAGTGTTTAAGTAATAAACAAACCAACCAACCAACCAACCAACCAACCAACCAACCAACCAACCAATCAATCAATATGTATGACCGTTTATTTATGACAGTTTCATTAAAACAATATGGAAGGAAAGACCTATGATCAATTATTCAAGAAGAATTGAATTTCAATATTGTTCTTACATCTCTTCTGAAAAAAAAATCCACATCCTTCTTATCAGTTATACTCTGAAACTACAAGTCTAATCGACCCCAAAATGTGCAGTCAGCAGGGCATACATGTACTAAAGGTTCATAAAACAACGTGGTGCAGATATCTCTCAAGACTTTTCCTAGAGAAAAGAAATGGCAATGCCGTAAAAATCGCTCCTTACACTGCTACTTTTGCATAGGTACTTTTTCTGTACAAAAAATCTGTGGTACTGGAAAATTACTTTTAAAATATGGTACTTTTTTAGTACTTTAAATTTATTGTAATATTTAGGTACCTGTTTTTTACAGTACTTGATTTGTACCTAATATTTGAGGTACACATTTAGTACTACACAATTAAAGTACAAATTGAGTACTTAAAATTTGAAGTACAAATCAAGTACTGTAAAAAACAAGTACTTAAATATTACAATAAATTTGAAGTACTAAAAAAGTACTATATTTTAAAAGTAATTTTCCAGTACTACAGATTTTTTGTACAGAAAAAGTACCTATGCAAAATTAGCAGTGCAGGGCCGTAAATCTCAGTGAAATCCTAAAATAAAATGTTCGCTCCTAGATTAAAATACTTCTCTGTGTTACAAACTGGTGCTGAAAAATGTACATTACAAGAAAATAAGCATGCAACGCGTGTTTTAAAGTTACACCGGATCAATAAAATCCAAATCATGCACTGCTGGTGAACTGTGACCGAAATGTCAATTTCCTACAATGACAAAAGAAATTACATTGTGCACATTCCATCTCTATAGATGTTGTCTGTTCAACGTCTCCACCTGAAAAGAAATAAAAAGACTGAGTTTTCGTTATTATCAACCCGCGTCACGTGATGTCTCCTCAATCTGGCGCGCGCGCTGGACCTGAAATAAAATAAAAACTTTCCGAACTAAACATGAAACTTCCCCGGAATAATATAGACCCCTTACAGAAACAAACAGACAAACAAACAAACAGACAGACAAACAAACACACACACACACACATAACAATCAATCATGTTTCAAAAGGGGGGGGGCAAGACCGTTTACAATTGCTTTTTAGAAGCAATTGATTTAAATTGTAAAACGACAATTTTAACCATTCTGTTCCGTTTATATAAAAAAAAAATCCCTAGGACCCCCCCCCCCCTTTTTTTATACCCCCACTTACAAATGAATGTGTTTGATCAACCAATCAACGTGTTCAACCAACCAACCAACCAACCAATAAATCAATCAATCAATCAGTGCATGTTTCCGTCTCATGTGTTTAATATGGAGTCCACGATCTCATTTGTTTCTTTCTCGCTTGTTTCAAGAAACACTATCAAACGTGTTGTTTAACCAACCAACCAACCAACCAACCAACCAACGTGTTTAATCAACCAATCAACATGTTTAGCCAACCAACCAACCAATCAATCAACCAATCAGTGCATGTTTCCGTCTCATGTGTTTAATATGGAGTCCACGATCTCATTTGTTTCTTTCTCGCTTGTTTCAAGAAACACTTTCCAACGTGTTTAAACAACCAACCAACGTGTTTAATCAACCAATCAACATGTTTAACCAACCAACCAACCAACCAACCAACCAATCAATCAATCAGTGCATGTTTCCGTCTCATGTGTTTAATATGGAGTCCACGATCTCATTTGTTTCTTTCTCGCTTGTTTCAAGAAACACTTTCCAACGTGTTTAAACAACCAACCAACGTGTTTAATCAACCAATCAACATGTTTAACCAACCAACCAACCAACCAACCAACCAATCAATCAATCAGTGCATGTTTCCGTCTCATGTGTTTAATATGGAGTCCACGATCTCATTTGTTTCTTTCTCGCTTGTTTCAAGAAATACTATCAAACGTGTTTAACCAACCAACCAACCAACCAACCAACGTGTTCAATCAACCAATCAACATGTTTAGCCAACCAACCAACCAATCAATCAACCAATCAGTGCATGTTTCCGTCTCATGTGTTTAATATGGAGTCCACGATCTCATTTGTTTCTTTCTCGCTTGTTTCAAGAAACACTTTCCAACGTGTTTAAACAACCAACCAACCAACCAACCAATCAATCAATCAGTGCATGTTTCCGTCTCATGTGTTTAATATGGAGTCCACGATCTCATTTGTTTCTTTCTCGCTTGTTTCAAGAAACACTTTCCAACGTGTTTAAACAACCAACCAACGTGTTTAATCAACCAATCAACATGTTTAGCCAACCAACCAACCAACCAATCAATCAATCAACCAATCAGTGCATGTTTCCGTCTCATGTGTTTAATATGGAGTCCACGATCTCATTTGTTTCTTTCTCGCTTGTTTCAAGAAATACTATCAAACGTGTTTAACCAACCAACCAACCAACCAACCAACGTGTTCAATCAACCAATCAACATGTTAAGCCAACCAACCAACCAATCAATCAACCAATCGGTGCATGTTTCCGTCTCATGTGTTTAATATGGAGTCCACGATCTCATTAGTTTCTTTCTCGCTTGTTTCGAGAAACACTATCTAACGTGTTTAACCAACCAACCAACGTGTTTAATCAACCAATCAACATGTTTAACCAACCAACCAACCAACCAACCAATCAATCAATCAATCAATAAATCAGTGCATGTTTCCGTCTCGTGTGTTCAATACGGGGTCCAAGATCTCAGTTTTTTCCGGTTGCTTCAAGAGACCCTATCCCAAGTGTTTAAGTAATAAACAAACCAACCAACCAACCAACCAACCAACCAACCAACCAACCAACCAATCAATCAATATGTATGACCGTTTATTTATGACAGTTTCATTAAAACAATATGGAAGGAAAGACCTATGATCAATTATTCAAGAAGAATTGAATTTCAATATTGTTCTTACATCTCTTCTGAAAAAAAAATCCACATCCTTCTTATCAGTTATACTCTGAAACTACAAGTCTAATCGACCCCAAAATGTGCAGTCAGCAGGGCATACATGTACTAAAGGTTCATAAAACAACGTGGTGCAGATATCTCTCAAGACTTTTCCTAGAGAAAAGAAATGGCAATGCCGTAAAAATCGCTCCTTACACTGCTACTTTTGCATAGGTACTTTTTCTGTACAAAAAATCTGTGGTACTGGAAAATTACTTTTAAAATATGGTACTTTTTTAGTACTTTAAATTTATTGTAATATTTAGGTACCTGTTTTTTACAGTACTTGATTTGTACCTAATATTTGAGGTACACATTTAGTACTACACAATTAAAGTACAAATTGAGTACTTAAAATTTGAAGTACAAATCAAGTACTGTAAAAAACAAGTACTTAAATATTACAATAAATTTGAAGTACTAAAAAAGTACTATATTTTAAAAGTAATTTTCCAGTACTACAGATTTTTTGTACAGAAAAAGTACCTATGCAAAATTAGCAGTGCAGGGCCGTAAATCTCAGTGAAATCCTAAAATAAAATGTTCGCTCCTAGATTAAAATACTTCTCTGTGTTACAAACTGGTGCTGAAAAATGTACATTACAAGAAAATAAGCATGCAACGCGTGTTTTAAAGTTACACCGGATCAATAAAATCCAAATCATGCACTGCTGGTGAACTGTGACCGAAATGTCAATTTCCTACAATGACAAAAGAAATTACATTGTGCACATTCCATCTCTATAGATGTTGTCTGTTCAACGTCTCCACCTGAAAAGAAATAAAAAGACTGAGTTTTCGTTATTATCAACCCGCGTCACGTGATGTCTCCTCAATCTGGCGCGCGCGCTGGACCTGAAATAAAATAAAAACTTTCCGAACTAAACATGAAACTTCCCCGGAATAATATAGACCCCTTACAGAAACAAACAGACAAACAAACAAACAGACAGACAAACAAACACACACACACACACACACACATAACAATCAATCATGTTTCAAAAGGGGGGGGGCAAGACCGTTTACAATTGCTTTTTAGAAGCAATTGATTTAAATTGTAAAACGACAATTTTAACCATTCTGTTCCGTTTATATAAAAAAAAAATCCCTAGGACCCCCCCCCCCCCTTTTTTTATACCCCCACTTACAAATGAATGTGTTTGATCAACCAATCAACGTGTTCAACCAACCAACCAACCAACCAATAAATCAATCAATCAATCAGTGCATGTTTCCGTCTCATGTGTTTAATATGGAGTCCACGATCTCATTTGTTTCTTTCTCGCTTGTTTCAAGAAACACTATCAAACGTGTTGTTTAACCAACCAACCAACCAACCAACCAACCAACGTGTTTAATCAACCAATCAACATGTTTAGCCAACCAACCAACCAATCAATCAACCAATCAGTGCATGTTTCCGTCTCATGTGTTTAATATGGAGTCCACGATCTCATTTGTTTCTTTCTCGCTTGTTTCAAGAAACACTTTCCAACGTGTTTAAACAACCAACCAACGTGTTTAATCAACCAATCAACATGTTTAACCAACCAACCAACCAACCAACCAACCAATCAATCAATCAGTGCATGTTTCCGTCTCATGTGTTTAATATGGAGTCCACGATCTCATTTGTTTCTTTCTCGCTTGTTTCAAGAAACACTTTCCAACGTGTTTAAACAACCAACCAACGTGTTTAATCAACCAATCAACATGTTTAACCAACCAACCAACCAACCAACCAACCAATCAATCAATCAGTGCATGTTTCCGTCTCATGTGTTTAATATGGAGTCCACGATCTCATTTGTTTCTTTCTCGCTTGTTTCAAGAAATACTATCAAACGTGTTTAACCAACCAACCAACCAACCAACCAACGTGTTCAATCAACCAATCAACATGTTTAGCCAACCAACCAACCAATCAATCAACCAATCAGTGCATGTTTCCGTCTCATGTGTTTAATATGGAGTCCACGATCTCATTTGTTTCTTTCTCGCTTGTTTCAAGAAACACTTTCCAACGTGTTTAAACAACCAACCAACCAACCAACCAATCAATCAATCAGTGCATGTTTCCGTCTCATGTGTTTAATATGGAGTCCACGATCTCATTTGTTTCTTTCTCGCTTGTTTCAAGAAACACTTTCCAACGTGTTTAAACAACCAACCAACGTGTTTAATCAACCAATCAACATGTTTAGCCAACCAACCAACCAACCAATCAATCAATCAACCAATCAGTGCATGTTTCCGTCTCATGTGTTTAATATGGAGTCCACGATCTCATTTGTTTCTTTCTCGCTTGTTTCAAGAAATACTATCAAACGTGTTTAACCAACCAACCAACCAACCAACCAACGTGTTCAATCAACCAATCAACATGTTAAGCCAACCAACCAACCAATCAATCAACCAATCGGTGCATGTTTCCGTCTCATGTGTTTAATATGGAGTCCACGATCTCATTAGTTTCTTTCTCGCTTGTTTCGAGAAACACTATCTAACGTGTTTAACCAACCAACCAACGTGTTTAATCAACCAATCAACATGTTTAACCAACCAACCAACCAACCAACCAATCAATCAATCAATCAATAAATCAGTGCATGTTTCCGTCTCGTGTGTTCAATACGGGGTCCAAGATCTCAGTTTTTTCCGGTTGCTTCAAGAGACCCTATCCCAAGTGTTTAAGTAATAAACAAACCAACCAACCAACCAACCAACCAACCAACCAACCAACCAACCAATCAATCAATATGTATGACCGTTTATTTATGACAGTTTCATTAAAACAATATGGAAGGAAAGACCTATGATCAATTATTCAAGAAGAATTGAATTTCAATATTGTTCTTACATCTCTTCTGAAAAAAAAATCCACATCCTTCTTATCAGTTATACTCTGAAACTACAAGTCTAATCGACCCCAAAATGTGCAGTCAGCAGGGCATACATGTACTAAAGGTTCATAAAACAACGTGGTGCAGATATCTCTCAAGACTTTTCCTAGAGAAAAGAAATGGCAATGCCGTAAAAATCGCTCCTTACACTGCTACTTTTGCATAGGTACTTTTTCTGTACAAAAAATCTGTGGTACTGGAAAATTACTTTTAAAATATGGTACTTTTTTAGTACTTTAAATTTATTGTAATATTTAGGTACCTGTTTTTTACAGTACTTGATTTGTACCTAATATTTGAGGTACACATTTAGTACTACACAATTAAAGTACAAATTGAGTACTTAAAATTTGAAGTACAAATCAAGTACTGTAAAAAACAAGTACTTAAATATTACAATAAATTTGAAGTACTAAAAAAGTACTATATTTTAAAAGTAATTTTCCAGTACTACAGATTTTTTGTACAGAAAAAGTACCTATGCAAAATTAGCAGTGCAGGGCCGTAAATCTCAGTGAAATCCTAAAATAAAATGTTCGCTCCTAGATTAAAATACTTCTCTGTGTTACAAACTGGTGCTGAAAAATGTACATTACAAGAAAATAAGCATGCAACGCGTGTTTTAAAGTTACACCGGATCAATAAAATCCAAATCATGCACTGCTGGTGAACTGTGACCGAAATGTCAATTTCCTACAATGACAAAAGAAATTACATTGTGCACATTCCATCTCTATAGATGTTGTCTGTTCAACGTCTCCACCTGAAAAGAAATAAAAAGACTGAGTTTTCGTTATTATCAACCCGCGTCACGTGATGTCTCCTCAATCTGGCGCGCGCGCTGGACCTGAAATAAAATAAAAACTTTCCGAACTAAACATGAAACTTCCCCGGAATAATATAGACCCCTTACAGAAACAAACAGACAAACAAACAAACAGACAGACAAACAAACACACACACACACACACACACATAACAATCAATCATGTTTCAAAAGGGGGGGGGCAAGACCGTTTACAATTGCTTTTTAGAAGCAATTGATTTAAATTGTAAAACGACAATTTTAACCATTCTGTTCCGTTTATATAAAAAAAAAATCCCTAGGACCCCCCCCCCCCCTTTTTTTATACCCCCACTTACAAATGAATGTGTTTGATCAACCAATCAACGTGTTCAACCAACCAACCAACCAACCAATAAATCAATCAATCAATCAGTGCATGTTTCCGTCTCATGTGTTTAATATGGAGTCCACGATCTCATTTGTTTCTTTCTCGCTTGTTTCAAGAAACACTATCAAACGTGTTGTTTAACCAACCAACCAACCAACCAACCAACCAACGTGTTTAATCAACCAATCAACATGTTTAGCCAACCAACCAACCAATCAATCAACCAATCAGTGCATGTTTCCGTCTCATGTGTTTAATATGGAGTCCACGATCTCATTTGTTTCTTTCTCGCTTGTTTCAAGAAACACTTTCCAACGTGTTTAAACAACCAACCAACGTGTTTAATCAACCAATCAACATGTTTAACCAACCAACCAACCAACCAACCAACCAATCAATCAATCAGTGCATGTTTCCGTCTCATGTGTTTAATATGGAGTCCACGATCTCATTTGTTTCTTTCTCGCTTGTTTCAAGAAACACTTTCCAACGTGTTTAAACAACCAACCAACGTGTTTAATCAACCAATCAACATGTTTAACCAACCAACCAACCAACCAACCAACCAATCAATCAATCAGTGCATGTTTCCGTCTCATGTGTTTAATATGGAGTCCACGATCTCATTTGTTTCTTTCTCGCTTGTTTCAAGAAATACTATCAAACGTGTTTAACCAACCAACCAACCAACCAACCAACGTGTTCAATCAACCAATCAACATGTTTAGCCAACCAACCAACCAATCAATCAACCAATCAGTGCATGTTTCCGTCTCATGTGTTTAATATGGAGTCCACGATCTCATTTGTTTCTTTCTCGCTTGTTTCAAGAAACACTTTCCAACGTGTTTAAACAACCAACCAACCAACCAACCAATCAATCAATCAGTGCATGTTTCCGTCTCATGTGTTTAATATGGAGTCCACGATCTCATTTGTTTCTTTCTCGCTTGTTTCAAGAAACACTTTCCAACGTGTTTAAACAACCAACCAACGTGTTTAATCAACCAATCAACATGTTTAGCCAACCAACCAACCAACCAATCAATCAATCAACCAATCAGTGCATGTTTCCGTCTCATGTGTTTAATATGGAGTCCACGATCTCATTTGTTTCTTTCTCGCTTGTTTCAAGAAATACTATCAAACGTGTTTAACCAACCAACCAACCAACCAACCAACGTGTTCAATCAACCAATCAACATGTTAAGCCAACCAACCAACCAATCAATCAACCAATCGGTGCATGTTTCCGTCTCATGTGTTTAATATGGAGTCCACGATCTCA